>NC_053024.1:289385499-289530476 GCF_003073215.2 Triticum urartu | reverse complement strand
TGCGAGGATGTTACTTCATTCAAGCCATTTAATTCAATCGGTGCAATCTCTCCTTCAAATCGTTCTATGATGTTTCTTTTGAGTGGGCCCTAACCCACAGGTCTTTTCCCAGGATCTTACCTGACTCTTCTATTTTCTCGGAGCTACCATCAAATTCTTTTCGAAGTGTGACGTAAGAATGAAGTATCATCTATCAAATGTCTTTCTCCAAGATCTGTCAAAACCTTTTCATCGTTGGTTCAACCTTTCTATTTTTCATTTCGGAGTATCTCAACAATTCACGGTGGTGTTTCTCGTCGTCATTCTCAGATTTTGAAGACCGAAGAAGAGTTTTTCCTCCATATCTTATCCGTTCTCTCAAAGATTCGTCATTCTAGCTTGTTGCCATCCTCTCATAGTTGTTTTTGGATTGTGAGAATTCTTTTCACCTATCCAGAGCAATTCAAGATTATTTTTAGTTTGTTTCTTCGGAGCCCATCATCTCAGAATTTATTCATTCTCAGCTTTCAGCTCTCGTTCTCCAAATTTTTACTGGTGCATCATTCAAGTGATCTCTAATCAGTTCGTGAGCCCTTCGTTCTCATGTATTTAGATTGTCCCAAGTATGTTCGTTCATTTGCTAATTCTTACCCGGTGATAAATCCCTTTTGAAAAGGATCGATATGGTTGACTAGAGGGGGGTGAATAGGCAACTAACAATTTTTAGCTTTTCTTTAACAGTTTAAACTTTGCACCAAAGTAGGTTGTCTAGATATGCAACTAGGTGAGCAACCTATATGATGCAATGAGGATAGGTACACAAGCAAGCAAGAGATATGAAACAAGTAAGCTTGCTCAAATAAAGGCACGAGATAACAAAGAGTGGAGACGGTGGAGATGAGGATGTGTTGCCGAAGTTCCTTCCCTTTGAGAGTAAGTACGTCTCCGTTGGAGCGGTGTGGAGGCACAATGCTCCCCAAGAAGCCACTAGGGCCACCGTATTCTCCTCACGCCCTCACACAATGAGAGATGCCGTGATTCCACTATTGGTGCCCTTGAAGGCGGCGACCGAACCTTTACAAACAAGGTTGGGGCTCTCTCCACAACTTAATTGGAGGCTCCCAACAAAAACCACAAAGCTTCACCACAATGGAATATGGCTCCGAGGTGACCTCAACCGTCTAGGGTGCTCAAACACCCAAGAGTAACAAAATCCACACAAGAAAGTATGGGGGAAGCAAATATCCTTTGGTGGAAGTGTAGATCTAGGTCTCCTCCTTCAATCCCTAGCAAATCAACAAGTTTGAGTGGCTAGAGAGAGAGATCGGGCAAGAGAGCTTGAAGGGCATTAATGGTGGAGTGAGAGAGGTCAAAGGTAGGAGTGGTAGGTGGGAGAAGCCTCCTTAAATAGTCACCCACATTTCCAACCGTTACTGCGTTTTTTGCACTGCAGCGGTACAACCAGTCCTCGTCCCGGTACAACCGGGACTCACGGTGTAATTGCAGAACCCTACCAAGCGGTACAACCGGACATGCAGGCAGTAGTACCGGCTAAGAGAAATAACCAGACTAACCGCCTGGCTACCGCACAACCACCGCATCAAAACAGGAGCTTGACCGGTACTTGGGCGGTGCCTGGCCGGAACAACCGCATGGCCTTGAGCTCTTGGGCGGCTAAGTACTGAGCGGAAGAACCGCTCGGACCACCGGTGGTACCGGTCATCGTGGAACGACCGGACCAACCGGGCCACTACCGCCCAAGAACCGCATCAAACCAGAAGCGAGAGCGGTACTTGAGCGGTGCATGGACGGAACCACCGCCCCAGCTATTGCAGAGCATGGTGGCGGTACCACCGCCCGGAGGCAGCGGTACAGCCGCTCGAGCAAAGTTAGTGAGCGACAAGACCCAGCGGTACAACCGCTGGGCAGACACAGTGAGCATAAAAGAGGGGAAGAGGCAAGGAAAACTCCCTCTCCCACACACACCTGAGGAAGGCAAAGAGAGGGTGAGAAAAGTGTACGTGAACTGATTCCCCCAGAGCTTCCTAATGAGGATTCCCTCTTGATAGTACGGGTACTCTACGACGAAAGAAAATAAAAGCGTAGAGGACACGTCTTCGATCTTTTCCTTCGAGAGGCAATAGGGTAGGATCTAGAAGTAGATGTGTCTAGAGGGGGGTGATTAGACACTGTGCTAAAGTTGCAATTTTTAAGCTTTTTCGGTTTGAGTGGAGTTTAAGCACAATTTCAATACACACAATACATATCAAGCAAGCATGCCAAGAGTATATGAGCAGCGGATTGTAAAGCATGCAACTTGCAAGAATGTAAAGGGAAGGGTTTGGAGATTTCAAACGCAATTGGAGACACAGATGTTTTTCCCGTGGTTCGGATAGGTGGTGCTATCCTACATCCACATTGATGGAGACTTCGACCCACGAAGGGTAACGGTTGCGCGAGTCCACACAGGGCTCCACCCAAGGGCAATGGTTGCGCGAGTCCACGAAGGGCTCCACCCACGAAGGGTCCACGAAGAAGCAACCACCCACAAAGGGTCCATGAAGAAGCAACCTTGTCTATCCCACCATGGCCATCGCCCACGAAGGACTTGCCTCACTAGCGGTAGATCTTCACGAAGTAGGCGATCTCCTTGCCCTTACAAACTCCTTGGTTCAACTCCACAATTTTGTCGGAGGCTCCCAAGTGACACCTAGCCAATCTAGGAGACACCACTCTCCAAGAAGTAACAAATGGTGTGTAGGTAATGAACTCCTTGCTCTTGTGCTTCAAATGATAGTCTCCCCAACACTCAACTCTCTCTCATAGGATTTGGATTTGGTGGAAAGAAGATTTGAGTGGAAAGCAACTTGGGAAGGCTAGAAATCAAGATTCATATGGTAGGAATGGAATGTCTTGATCTCAACACATGAGTAGGTGGTTTTCTCTCAGAACATATGAGTAGGAATGGTGTGTGTGTTCTGATGGCTCTCTCATCGAATGAGAAGGAGGTGGAGGGGTATATATAGCCTCCACTCAAAATCCAACCGTTACACACAATTTACCAATCTCGGTGGGACCGAATTAGAAAACTCGGTCGGACCAAAATGGTAAACCTAGTGACCGTTAGGAATTTCGGTGGGACTGACATGCAACTCGGTAGGACCGATTCGGTTAGGGTTTGGGCATAACGTAATCTCAGTGAGACCGATTACACAAACTCGGTGAGACCGAGTTTGGTAATTAGCTAACCAGAGAGTTGGTCAGGCAAACTCGGTGGGACCGATTTGCTCTTTCGGTGAGACCGAGTGGTACTCGGTGAGACCGAAAAGTTACAAAGGGGAAACACTGAGTTTACATTGCAATCTCGGTGGGACCGATTACACAAACTCGGTGGGACCGAGAATAGTGCAATGGGTAACAGAGAGTTTGCAACCCCATCTCGGTGGGACCGAGATCCTTATCGGTAGAACCGAATTGCTAGGGTTTGTCAGTGGCTAATGACAAGTGAAACTCGGTGGCGCCGGATAGGAAAAATCGGTAGGACCGAGTTTGGCTTAGAGTTTAGGTCATATGTGGATGTGGGAAAGTAGTTGAGGATTTTGGAGCATATCATTAAGCACATGAAGCAAGAGGCTCATTAAGCAACACCTCATCCCTCCTTGATAGTATTGGCTTTTCCTATGGACTCAATGTGATCTTGGATCACTAAAATATAAAATGAAGAGTCCTGAGCTTTTGAGCTTGAGCCAATCCTTTGTCCTTAGCATTTGAGGGTTCCACTTTCACATCCATGCCATGCCATTGTTGAACTTATCTGAAACATGCTAGATAGAAGTGTTAGTCCAACAAGAGATATGTTGTCATCAATTATCAAAACCACTTAGGGAGCACTTGTGCTTTCAATCTCCCCCTTTTTGGTAATTGATGGCAACATACATCAAAGCTTTAGATAAAGATATAAAGAACAACAATTAAAGCTTTGGAAGGACATGTAACAAGCATAGGCTCCCCCTACATGTATGAACTCATGTAAATATGAAATATAGAGGCATGTGAGAGCATAAACATGACAGAGCAGGCAATGTGTTACATGTATCTTGGCCATATGCATCAGAGCAAAAGATTATCAAGAAAAATACCTTCATGCTCATGAGTCCTTCTTGCAAACAGTATGTACATAAGCAAGAACTCCTCATACTCATGATTTTGATGCATATACTTACCTTGTGGTCTCGAGTTGGCTTAGAATGGAATGAACCTGCACAAACAAGGTTAGATAACACATGTACGTCCACTAGCCAGAGCAAAAAAGAGAAACCACAAGAATACCAAGATTGGGATGACATGTGGAGAGTGAGTACAAGGTACCACATTGGATTCAACATGTCCCCACGAATAAAGATATGCAATGAATTTGGCTGATTTCTTCTCCTTTAGGTGTCTTGCTCCCCCTGAATCTTACATGGGATATTGGGAGAAGATAGGAGACAGAAAATCAGAGCTGAATAGAACTAAATTCAAATGAGTTCATATGAACATGTCTTTCCCCCAAAAAGACATGTGGCATCTCTCCTCTTGAACATCTAGCATCTGGGATCCTTGAGTATTTTTCTCTCCCCCTTAACAACATCTGGGATCCTTGAGACTTTCTCTCCCCCTTAATACTTTTTCCCTCTTGATGTGATCTCTCTTTCCTACAGGCTTTGATGTGATCTCTCTCTCCCCCTTTGACATCAATTTCCAAGAAGATTTTTCCTGGAATCCGTCGAATAGGTTTGGTCCTTGAGATTCAGCACAAAGCAGAGGATAAAATTGTGATGCTTGTAGAGGACAAGATTCATTGAGTGGAGCTGGATCTGAAGAAATGTAGAATAAGTGGCAAAGTGGCTTTCTGATTGCAAAGTCGGTGGCACCGAGTGGCATATTTCGGTGGTACCGAAATATTCGGTTGGACCGAAATTTGCAAGTCGGTGGTACCGAGTTTACGCATAGAAACACACTTGTCACCTCAGCTCACTAGACAAGTAAGATCTCACAAAGATTTGCAATGAATTACCTGAAGGATTTGCAAGGAATTAAATGCAGAAAATGCAGAACAAAAACAAAGAGAAAAGAGAAGAAACTGAAAGATCTAGATGAAGTTTTTTTTTGTTAAAGAAAAGAAACTTAAACATGCATGAGACAACTGCAATAACACAGAAAGGAACACAAGAGAACTTCATCTAGAGTTGGGCAGTGACATAGTCACCTATGTTAGAGTATATTGACTTAGGAGTCAAGTGAGGACACTTGATCATAGGTCATACTCATCGTTTAAGCTCAAAATGGGGTTACCATTTTTCGTTTAAGCATCTTGATGTATTCACATCTTGTTGAGTTGCTTTGACTCATGTCTTGGAGTAAAGCTTCTCTAAGATGGAATAACATACCTTGGGTGGTGGTGTGGTTCTTGCTCATGTAGTTGAACTTGTGTGGGTGCTCAAGGTTGATGTAGCTCATCAAGAGTTGGGAGAACCACTTGGAGTTTGAGTTCATCTACCTACATGGGTTAGTTCTTGCAAGGAAGAGCACTTGTGTATCCAAAAAAATGACAATCATGAAGCTCAACATAGAATTTGTCAAAGGATATGTTTGAATGGTTTTGTGCTTCCTTGTCTTCAACCACCATTGTGTAGAGTCTTGGTGATATAGAGGTTGCTCAAGATGTGAGTGAGTCGCAATCTCATGGAATTAGATTCAACCAAGCACCTACATGGGTTAGACAACATGCAAGGTACAAATATATCCAAGACATAAGATAGTTATCATAAGAGATATATCATGGATTAGTCATAAGCTCATGTCTTGCATGTATCCAATGGAGTTTCTACTCCAAGTTCGAAGCATCAATGATGTTCAATTCTCCTCTCAACCTGCAAAACACTTTCTCATCAAGCGGTTTAGTGAATATATCCGCCAATTGTTTATCGGTGCGAACATGCTTAAGATTGATGTCACCCTTAGCAACATGATCTCGAATGAAATGATGACGAACTTCAATATGCTTAGTTCGAGAATGTTGTACAGGATTATGACCAATTTTGATAGCACTTTCATTGTCACAAAGCAGTGGAACATGTTTCACATAAATCCCATAATCTTTAAGAGTTTGGGTCATCCAAAGTAATTGAGCACAACATGAACCAGCGGCAATGTATTCCGCTTCGGCGGTGGATAAGGATACCGAGTTTTGTTTCTTGGAAGACCAAGACACAAGAGATCTACCAAGAAATTGACAAGTACCCGAAGTGGACTTTCTATCAACCTTGTCTCCGGCATAATCTGAGTCGGAATAGCCAACAAGATCAAAAGAAGACCTCTTAGGATACCAAATGCCAAAATTTGGTGTATGGATTAAATATCTCACTATCCTTTTCACAGCCTTAAGATGACAATCTTTAGGAGCAGCTTGATATCGAGCACACATGCACACACTTAGCATAATATCCGGACGTGAAGCACATAGGTATAACAATGAACCAATCATAGAGCGATAAACCTTTTGATCAACGGGTTCACCATCTTTGGTCAAATCATTATGTCCACTAGTAGGCATTGGTGTAGACATACCTTTGCATTCTTGCATGTTGAACTTGTTGAATAAGTCCTTGGTGTACTTTGTTTGAGAGACAAATGTACCTTCTTTAGTTTGCTTGATTTGCAACCCGAGAAAGAATTTGAGTTCACTTATCATAGACATCTCAAACTTCTCTGACATTAGCTTTCCAAACTTTTCACTAAAGAGAGGGTTAGTTGAACCAAATATGATGTCATCAACATAAATTTGGCATACAAAAAGTTCTCCATTAACCTTTTTAGTGAAAAGAGTAGAGTCAATTTTACCAATTTCAAAACCACTTGTAGTAAGGAACTTGGTCAAGCATTTATACCATGCTCTAGGAGCTTGTTTAAGACCATAAAGGGCTTTGTGAAATTGTAAACATGATTTGGTTTCTTAGGATTGACAAAGCCGGGAGGCTGTTTGACATAAACTTCCTCCTCTATTTCTCCATTTAGAAAAGCACTTTTAATGTCCATTTGGTACAAGGTGATATTATGGTGATTAGGATAGGCAAGTAAGATGCGAATGGACTCAAGTCTAGCAACGGGAGCATATGTCTCACCATAGTCCATACCTTCGACTTGTGTGTATCCTTGGGCGACGAGGCGTGCTTTGTTACAAACCACTTGTCCATCTTCATCTTGCTTTTTGCGAAACACCCATTTGGTACCAATGATGTTGTGGTTGTTGTCGGGCTTCTCAACCAATGTCCAAACTTGGTTTCTCTCAAAATTATGTAGCTCTTCATGCATAGCGTTTATCCAATCCGGATCTTCCAATGCTTCTTCAACCTTCATTGGTTCAATGCTCGAGATGAATGAATAGTTTTCACAAAAGTTAGCTAAACGAGTTTTTGAGCGAGTGATTCTCCCGGTTTGTATATCATTGAGAATTTGCTCGACGGGATGATCTTTGGCAATTCTTGCTCGAACTCGTGAGAGCTTTTGCTTGGGTCTTTGTTGAGCATCTTCTTCATCTTGTTCTTCTTCTTGGCCTTCTTCATTGTTGACGTCGTCGTTCTCTTGTCGTGGTGGAGAAGGAGGTTGTTGATGTTCATCTTGACGTACTTCCTCGTTTTCTTCATCTTGGTGTGTCCCACTTGTGGATGCTTCCGTGTCGATTCTTGGTTCACCTTGTTGTGAAGTAGAAGCTTCCACTTGGACGGATGAAGTACTCTCCTTCACCTCCATTGGACGAATTTTGCCAATGGACAAATCTTGAATTTCTTCTGAAGGGTCTTTGTCTCCTACATCAATTGGCAATTGCTCTACTTGCGAGCCATTAGATTCATCAACTTCACATCTACCGTCTCTTCAACCTTTCGGGTGAAATTGTTGTAGACACGATAAGTGTGAGAGTTTGAGCCATAACCAAGTAGAAAACCTTCATGAGATTTAGGAGCAAACTTTGAACGACGATGCTTATCAAGAATGTAGCACTTTGAGCCGAATACTCGAAAGTATCCAACTTGAGTCTTGTTACCGGTGAGGAGCTCGTATGCTGTCTTGCCGAGTAGCTTGTGAAGGTATAAGCGATTTGTTGCATGACAAGCTGTCTCAACCGCTTCTGCCCAAAAGTGCTTTGGCGTCTTGTATTCATCAAGCATTGTCCTTGCCATTTCAATGAGCGTCCGGTTCTTCCTCTCAACAACTCCATTTTGTTGAGGTGTGTATGTAGCCGAGAACTCGTGTGAAATCCCTTCTTCGTAAAGAAAGGAGTCCACATTTGCGTTCTTGAACTCTGTTCCGTTGTCACTCCAAACCTTCCTGATCTTCACATCAAACTGATTTTGGGCTTTCCTAGCGAAGTTTCTGAAGATCTTCTGGACCTGCGATTTTTCATTGAGGAAAAACACCCACATATATCTTGAAAAATCATCAACTATAACTAGACCAAAGGAATTTCCACCGAGACTCTTGTAGGCATTGGGACCAAAAAGATCCATGTGAAGTAGCTCAAGTGGCCTCCTTGTGGTCATGATGTTCTTCACTGGATGTCTTCCTCCAACCTGTTTACCTGCTTGACAAGCACTGCAAAGTCTATCCTTATCAAATATGACATCGTTAACTCCAAGGATATGATTTCCTTTAATAAGCTTGTCAAGGTTTCTCATGCCAACGTGACCTAGTCGTCTATGCCACAACCAACCTTTTGAGGATTTAGCAACAAAGCAAGTTTTAGGTTGTGCCTTTTTAGAGAAATCGACAATGTAAAGATCACCTCTACGCATACCAGTAAAGACCATTTTATGATTGTCCCGACGAAATACTTGGCAATCTACCTCGGTAAATAGGACATTCAAACCGAAATCAGCAAGTCTAGATACAGAAAGTAAGTTATAGCCAAGAGATTCAACGAGCATGACATTTTGAATGGAACTATCATGTGAGATGGCCACCTTACCAAGGCCAACCACTTTACCCTTTGAATTATCACCAAAGGTGACATATTTTCGAGGGCCGTTGTTTTCAGCAAGCTCACGAAACATCTCTTCATCTCCGGTCATATGATCATTACATCCACTATCAAGAACCCATTCCTTTCCTCCTGATTCATATCCCCGAAGATTTGCCATAAGACCAAAATGTCTCATTGCATCGTCGAGATCGAAGTCACTATCATCATCATCATAATATTCATGTTCATCATGATCTTGTGACTCGTCATTTCCTAGAGAGGGCAATTCATTAGATACATGATCAAAGTGGTTACTTTTATGAATTCTCATAGCTTTGAGTATGATATCATTAATGATTCCAACATCCCCTTTAGCATGCTTAAGATTGGCGAGTTCAAGAAGACATTTACCAAAACTAGGATCACTAGAGTTCATCTTACTCAAGGCAATGGATTTATGGAGAATTTCATCTAAAGTTTTCAAGGAGTGATTGGGAAATCGTTCCTCAAGAAATTTCCATATAGTATAGGCACAATCTTGAGTAGGCAAACTAGCAATCAGATTTTTGGGCAATCCTCTAATGATGAGCTCAATAGTTCTAAGATTGCGAATCATGTCAATATCTTCATCTAGGGTAGGATGCAAGGGATCAATATGGGGTGCACAAGGGCTAGCAATATACTTGTTCAAATGATATTGATTGAAGATTACAAGCATCTCATTTTTCCACTCATGAAAGTACTTTCCATCAAAAATAGGCACTCTATGTCTAAGACTCCCTAGAGTAGACACATCCATCTTCCTCCAATGGTGATTAAACCAAGGCAATGGAGACCAAAGCTCTGATACCACTTGTAGGATCTAGAAGTAGATGTGTCTAGAGGGGGGTGATTAGACACTTTGTGCTAAAGTTGAAATTTTTAAGCTTTTTCGGTTTGAGTGGAGTTTAAGCACAATTTCAATACACACAATACATATCAAGCAAGCATGCAAAGAGTATATGAGCAGCGGAATGTAAAGCATGCAACTTGCAAGAATGTAAAGGGAAGGGTTTGGGGATTTCAAACGCAATTGGAGACACGGATGTTTTTCCCGTGGTTCGGATAGGTGGTGCTATCCTACATCCACGTTGATGGAGAATTCAACCCATGAAGGGTAACGGTTGCGCGAGTCCACACAGGGCTCCACCCAAGGGCAATGGTTGCACGAGTCCACGAAGGGCTCCACCCACGAAGGGTCCACGAAGAAGCAACCACCCACAAAGGGTCCATGAAGAAGCAACCTTGTCTATCCCACCATGGCCATCGCCCACGAAGGACTTGCCTCACTAGCGGTAGATCTTCACGAAGTAGGCGATCTCCTTGCCCTTACAAATTCCTTGGTTCAACTCCACAATTTTGTCGGAGGCTCCCAAGTGACACCTAGCCAATCTAGGAGACACCACTCTCCAAGAAGTAACAAATGGTGTGTAGGTAATGAACTCCTTGCTCTTGTGCTTCAAATGATAGTCTCCCCAACACTCAACTCTCTCTCATAGGATTTGGATTTGGTGGAAAGAAGATTTGAGTGGAAAGCAACTTGGGAAGGCTAGAAATCAAGATTCATATGGTAGGAATGGAATGTCTTGATCTCAACACATGAGTAGGTGGTTTTCTCTCAGAACATATGAGTAGGAATGGTGTGTGTGTTCTGATGGCTCTCTCATCGAATGAGAAGGAGGTGGAGGGGTATATATAGCCTCCACTCAAAATCCAACCGTTACACACAATTTACCAATCTCGGTGGGACCGAATCAGAATACTCGGTCGGACCAAAATGGTAAACCTAGTGACCGTTAGGAATTTCGGTGGGACTGACATGCAACTCGGTAGGACCGATTCGGTTAGGGTTTGGGCATAACGTAATCTCAGTGAGACCGATTACACAAACTCGGTGAGACCGAGTTTGGTAATTAGCTAACCAGAGAGTTGGTCAGGCAAACTTGGTGGGACCGATTTGCTCTTTCGGTGAGACCGAGTGGAACTCGGTGAGACCGAAAAGTTACAAAGGGGAAACACTGAGTTTACATTGCAATCTCGGTGGGACCGATTACACAAACTCGGTGGGACCGAGAATAGTGCAATGGGTAACAGAGAGTTTGCAACCCCATCTCGGTGGGACCGAGATCCTTATCGGTAGAACCGAATTGCTAGGGTTTGGCAGTGGCTTATGACAAGTGAAACTCGGTGGCGCCGGATAGGAAAAATCGGTAGGACCGAGTTTGGCTTAGAGTTTAGGTCATATGTGGATGTGGGAAAGTAGTTGAGGATTTTGGAGCATATCATTAAGCACATGAAGCAAGAGGCTCATTAAGCAACACCTCATCCCTCCTTGATAGTATTGGCTTTTCCTATGGACTCAATGTGATCTTGGATCACTAAAATATGAAATGAAGAGTCTTGAGCTTTTGAGCTTGAGCCAATCCTTTGTCCTTAGCATTTTGAGGGTTCCACTTTCACATCCATGCCATGCCATTGTTGAACTTATCTGAAACATGCTAGATAGAAGTGTTAGTCCAACAAGAGATATGTTGTCATCAATTATCAAAACCACTTAGGGAGCACTTGTGCTTTCAAATAGCAATCCGATGTAAGCCTAAGCATCGAGAACCTGAAACATATAGCACACGATTAGACCACAAAGGGTTGTCATCATCATCCAAAACATAAAGTAGGGAAATGCCCTTTCAATCTCCCCCTTTTTGGTGGATGATGACAACAACACGATTTGCAAGAGATAAGTCAATGAAATCTAGACGGAACTCCCCCTGAATGTGTGCCCCAACAAGTACTAGCTGATAGAAATCATGGGCACACTTTCAGGACTAGACTCCCCCTATATTTTATATACTCATCACTCTGAGCTCAAAAGGATAGACAATATAATACTTAGAGGCAATAATAATGATAAAGACCTACGAACGGAAAGGTAAACGGAGTAACAAGTCTCACACACAGCACGGAACGAAACAGGTCCACAAACAAACACAAAACACGAGAACAAGAGAAAAACCCAAGCAAATCCCCGAGACCTATAGAACACTCTCCCCCTTTGGCAACAAGACACCAAAAAGAAAAAGAGCGAAGCTAGTGACCCAAAGCTTAGGTGTCCTCCTCTGACTCCTCGGTTGCATCTGGATCTTCATCATCAGAGTCGTCATCGTCGTCGTGATCAGATTCTTCCATGGCATTGTCAGCTGCTGCAAACGAGGATGATGGCTGGGGAGGGGCTTCATCATCAGTCCAGGTGCTATGGGTAGAGATCCAACGCTCCTCTAGGGTGATGCTCTTCTCAGAGCCACTCTGAACCTGCATGTTGAGGTGCTTCATCATTGCAATTTGGCGATGCCGTGCAAGCTTCTCATTGACATGTGCCTCATACATCTTCTTCTGGATGTCAGCCTGGAGACAAAAGGTCTTCTTCACCTTGGCAGTAAGTTTGGCCACCCACGAAGGCTGGGCCCCTGGCTCCAGCTCAAAGTCCTCATCGTCAGAAGTAGCATAGACATCCTCAGGAGCATGTTCAGGGAAGCGAGGCTCGGCATGCTTCTTCTTCTTAAGGATCTTGACCTCATGAACATTGAGGTTGTCTGGAGAAGTGAGGAGCTCTCTAGGACGACGAACAGCCCACACAGAGTTCAGAAAGCACATGACAAACGGAGCGTAGATTGGGACTTTACGGTAGATGACCATGTTGTACATCTCATGCCACAGCCAATTTGACACATCAAACGTTGCCCCTGTCCCCACCATGGTCTTCATAGCAACCATCAAATCAACCAGATAGCCATGAATCTCATCTTGATTGCCCACCTTGGGCAAGAGCACATTGCGGAACACTCGGTGCATGATGTCATAGACCTTCTCCAAATCCTTGGATTCTCCAATAATCCCACAGCCCCGAATGTACAGAGGGGCAAGCTTCTCCTTAGGAATGGACTCAGGAAAATCATGAGGGACGGCACAACTCGGTACCAGCGGTAGAACTGCTCCTGGTACCGGTTGTACCGCCCGACCACCTAAGCCCAAGCCAAGATCAAATGAGTGCAATCCAAAGGGAGGAAGAAACAGGAGAGAAACAACACCCTAGGAGAACCTATCACAAAGAGCAAAGATAGAAAGAGAGAAAACAACACGAGAACAACAAGGCTAACTCCAACCTCCCGAAGAGAGGACGGTGGCCGAGGCCACCTATGTTTGAGTCAATTGGTATGGCACCGCGAAGAATTATCCTTGGGTCCATGACCAAAACTCGTCTTTGAAGCACAAGTACCATCAAATATGGCTAATGTGAAAGACACAATCAATTTATGCATAATGGGGGGAGGGAGAGTTCATTGAGAGAACAACACTCCCCCTATGTCCATGCCTACACCTAAACTAGACAACAAATTGAGCGTGGTAGGGTGTGCAAGGGTTCAAGCCACATTGCTCAAATCAATGATATTTAGCTCATGCCTTAACTCACGAAATCTTGCTTCATCCAAGGGCTTCGTGAAAATATCTGCAAGGTTGTCATGAGTGTTGACATAGTTGAGCTCGATCTCTCCTCGTCTAATGTGATCCCGGATGAAGTGATACCGGATCTCAATATGCTTCGTCTTGAAATGTTGCACCGGATTGAGAGAGATCTTGATGGCACTTCCATTGTCACACCAAAGAGGCACTTTGTCACAAGTGACACCGTAATCCTTTAAAGTTTGCCTCATCCATAGGAGTTGAGCACAACAACTACCGGCGGCAATATACTCCGCCCCAGTGGATGAGAGAGACACACAACTTTGCTTTGTGAAAGACCAACTTACCAAAGAGCAACCAAGGAATTGGCACCCTCCAGAAGTGGACTTCCTATCCACTTTGTCTCCCACCCAATCGGAATTCGAGTACCCTACAAGCTTGAAGTTTGATCCTCTAGGGTACCATAGGCCAAAGTTTGGGGTATGAGCCAAATATCAAAAGATTCGTTTGACCGCCACATAGTGACTTTCCTTAGGTGCGGCTTGAAACCGTGCACAAATTCCCACACTCAACATGATGTCCGGTCTAGATGCACAAAGGTAAAGCAAGGATCCAATCATGGAACGATATACCTTTTGATCCACCACTTTACCATTGGGATCTAAGTCAAGTTGGCACTTGGTGGGCATTGGAGTGGAAGCCGGCTTGACGTCACTTAGCTTGAATCTCTTGAGCATGTCTTGAGTGTATTTGGATTGATTGATGAAGGTTCCTTCTCTTCTTTGCTTCACTTCGAACCCTAGAAAGAACTTCAACTCTCCCATGGAGGACATCTCGAACTTTGAGGTCATGAGAGCGGCAAATTCCTCATTGAAAGCTTTGTTAGGAGAACCAAAGATAATATCATCAACATATAATTGGCACACAAACAACTCCCCTTTGAACTTCTTAGTAAAAAGAGTGGGATCGATTAGCCCAACTTCAAAACCACGGTCTTGTAACAATTCGGTAAGGTGGTCATACCACGCACGTGGGGCTTGTTTAAGGCCATAGAGTGCCTTATCGAGTTGATGCACATGATCGGGAAAGTAGAGATCCTCGAATACGGGGAGTTGCTTGACGTAAACCAATTCATTAATGAGACCATTAAGAAAAGCACTCTTCACATCCATTTGTTGTAACTTAAAATTATGATGAGAAGCATATGCAATCAACATGCGAATGGATTCAAGACGAGCAACGGGAGCAAAGGTTTCACCGTAGTCGATACCCTCGACTTGGGAGTAGCCTTGTGCTACCAAACGAGCCTTGTTGCGAATGATAATCCCATGGGCATCTTGCTTGTTCTTGAATATCCACTTGGTTCCAATGACATTGTGGTTCCCCGTTGGCCTTGGCACCAATCTCTACACTTTGTTGCACTCGAAGTTGTTGAGTTCTTCGTGCATGGCATTGAGCCAATCCGGATCTTCTAGCGCCTCATAGACCTTGTGGGGTTCCACACAAGAGACAAACACGTGATGCTCACAATAATTTGATAATTGTCTACGAGTGCTTACCCCCTTTCTTAAGCTTCCAAGCACATTCGTCATGAGATGATCCTTGGTGGAGAGCTTGGATGCAATCTTGGCAGCACGACACTCTAATTCCTCCTCGGTGGTGAGTTGAGGAGCGGTTACTTGATCATCTTGAGTGCCGTCATGAACTTGTTCTTGATCTTGAACTTGCTTGGGGGAGAGAACTTGACCTTGGGCATCACTTGGTGTGTCAACACCGTCTTGAGTATGATCTTGCCCTTGGTCTTGTTCATGAGGTTGAGGGCCTTCACTTTGTTCTTCGGAAGCGTGTGGGCCTTGGGTTGGTGATGGCTCCACTTGAGTGGAGCATTGTCCTTCTCCTTCGGCCACAAGGGGTTCCTCAATGGGTAGGATAAAACCAACACCCATTCTTCTTATGGCTTGAGGAGGAATTTCATCACCTACATCACAAGTGCCACTTTGCTCCACTTGGGAGCCGTTATTCTCATCAAACTCCATGTTACACGTCTCCTCAATAAGTCCCGTGGATTTATTGAGGACACGGTAAGCATGAGAGTTTGTAGCATAACCAACAAATATGCCCTCATGAGCTCTAGCCTCAAATTTGGACAACCGAACACCTTTCTTGAGAATGAAACACTTACACCCGAATACCCGGAAGTACTTGAGGTTGGGCTTGTTACCGGTGAGTATCTCATATGGAGTCTTGTTCAAGCCCTTGCGGAGGTAGAGCCGATTGGATGCATGACACGCGGTGTTGATGGCTTCGGCCCAAAAGTTGTACGGAGACTTGAACTCCGCCATCATGGTCCTTGCCGCATCCATCAACGTCCGGTTCTTCCTCTCCGCAACACCGTTTTGTTGAGGGGTGTATGGTGCGGAATATTGATGCTTGATTCCCTCATCACTAAGAAATTCATCCAAGGTGTAGTTCTTGAACTCGGTGCCATTGTCACTTCTTATTGTCAAGATCTTTGCATTGTGTTGACGTTGTGCTTCATTTGCAAAGTCAATGACGGTTTGTTGGGTCTCGCTCTTCCTCTTGAAGAAATACACCCACGTGTACCTTGAGTAGTCATCCACAATCACCAAGCAATACTTCCTACCTCCAAGACTATCGAAGGATGGAGGCCCAAAGAGATCCATGTGAAGGAGCTCCAAAGGCCTCTTTGAATAAATGATAGTCGTGGGAGGGTGAGCCTTCTCATGTAGCTTTCCTTCGATACAGGCACTGCAAGCACGATCTTTAGCAAAACTAACATTCGTCAGTCCACGGACATGGTCCCCCTTGAGGAGACTTTGCAAAGATCTCATATTGACATGGGCTAAACGGCGATGCCAAAGCCATCCCACATCAACTTTTAGCCATTAGGCATGTCGCGGTCTTAGTGGGTCACTCCGAAAAGTTAATCACATATAGACCGTTCTCAACATGCCCAACAAAGGCTACTTTAAGAGTCTTGCTCCACAAGAGGGCCACGGTATCGATATCAAAGAAAGTGGCAAAGCCCATGATTGCAAGTTGACGAACGGAAAGTAAATTGTATGCAAGGGACTCAACAAGCATGACCTTCTCGGTCGTGAGATCATGAGAGATGGCCACCTTGCCAAGTCCCAATACCTTAGAAGATGAGGCGTCACCCCACTCGACATTGGTGGGCACAGATGGAACCTTGTGCACGTCCACCACCAAGTCCTTGCTTCCGATCATATGATCTGTAGCTCCGCTATTGAGCAACCATGATCCACCACCGGAAGCAAACACCTACAAGAGATCAATGCTTGGTTTTAGGTACCCATTTTGTAATGGGTCCTTTGATGTTAGTAACAAGGGTCTTAGGAACCCAAATAGACCATTCAATGTATTCATGAAGAGAACCAACAAATTTGGCATAAACATGCCCATCACTAGCACGGCATAACACATAAGAAGGATTAAAATCGCCAGCTTTGTTGGGAGGGGTGACATTGCCCTTCTTGACATTGTTCTTCTTCTTCTCCTCGGGGGCACTCTCTCTCTCCCTCACAAAGGTTTGCATGAGAGGAGGAGGTCGTTTGGTCTTGTCATTCTTCTTCTTGTTCTTGGAGTCGGGCACGTACCCAACCCCTTCCTTGGCCACAACTCCCTTTTGGTTGATCAAGAGATCGTTGAGGTTCTTCTTGCCTTGTATGCAAGTCGCAAGACCTCTCTCAAGTTGCTCCTTCAACTTAGCATTTTCCTCAACAAGATGTATATGCTCACAACACGGGTTAGTAGCATTTGCATTATCAATTAAAACCATATGAGGAAAAGTTGCTTTCTCCTTAGTTAGCTTCACTTGGAGTTGATCATGAGACTCCTTGAGACTAGCGTGAATACCCTTCAAGGCCTTGTGGGCCTTGTCAAGTATATCAAACTCCTCTTTGAGTCTAGCAAGATCAACCCCGAGTTTGGCCTTCTAAGAATTTAGCACACGAGAAACAATGAGGTCATGATCATAATCATTCTTTAACTTAGCATGATCAACGTTATGTGACTCCTCAAGAGCCAAACGAAGACCACGCTCTTCCTCAAGAGCATTAGAAAGATCCGAGATCTCATCGGCAGTCACGACTATGCCCTTCCATCTTAGAGATGGTGTCCTCGTGAGCCTCGATCATGTCATTGGCTTCACCAAGTTGTTCCAAGAGAGCAAGAAAGTGCTTCTTGGATTTTCCCTTGAGTTTGCCCATAAAGGCCTCAAACTCGTTGGCCTCCACATTAGCTCCCTCAAGTTAATTAATGCAATCCGTCGGGGAAGGATGATTAATGATGGTAGTTTTGATGTTGGAGGTTACCTTGTTGGTGGCTTTAGCCATGAGGCACTTGGCGGTGATGCTCTCGTTGGGTGAGTCGAAGAGAGACACCCGTGACATTGTTGCAATGGCAACAGAGGCCATGGCAACCGACTCATCATCTTCATCATCGTCATCATCCTCATTGTACTCTTCTTGCACAACCAAAGCCTTGGGAGGAGTCTTCTTGGAGAAGTTGTTCTTTTTGGGGAACGACTTGGCCTTGTCCTTTTGGATGAGCTTGCCACCATTGTCTTCCCTCTTCTCATACGGGCATTCCGCAACGAAATGACTCACGTTGCTGCAATTGTAGCAAGTCCTTACACGTTGCTTGCCCCTTGTATCACTCGAGTTGTTTTTGCTAAAGTTTGGCCTCGAGTTTTTCTTGCTCCAAAATTGCCTTGAAGCAAGTGCCATGTGTTCATGATATGCATACTTCGTATCTTCGGGGTTGCTCTCCTCTTCTTCCTCTTCTTCGTCTTCCACGATGAGCTTGGCCTTCAATGCAAGGTTAGGCTTCTTTGCCCGTTGAGAACGGAGCACCGCATTGTCGGCGATCTTGTCCAAAATGTTCATGGCCACAAACTCATCCAACACTTCGCTTGAGGTCAAAGTGTGGAAGTCCGATCTTTGACGAATGACGGAGGACATGGCCTTGTGATAGGGCATCATTGCCTTGAGGAATTTGCGCTTGATCCAATTGTCATCCGTGTCCTTACTCCCGTGATCTCGTAGTGAGACCACGAGTTTGGTTACTCTCCGATAGAGCTCACGAGGTTCTTCATATTCCTTCATTGCAAACTCATCGGCCTCATTTTGTACCACTTCATAGTTGGAGCATTGAATGCTTGCGCTTCCTCGGTAGAGAGACACGACACAATGCCATGCATCTTTGGCCAAGGCGAAAGGACAAAGATGAGGTAGGTCTTCAGGTGGAATTGCATCTTGAATGATGAAGAGAGCATTCTCATTGAATTGATTGTCCGCGGCTTCTCGAGGAGTGAAGTTGCTTGGATCATGTGGATAGAAACCTTCTTCAATGATTCTCCAAAGGTTAGTGTTCACATGATTTAAATGACGTTTAAAGCGGTAAACCCAAGAATCAAAATCCTCATTTTTCACAATCTTAGGGGGAGGACCAGCATGATTCAAATGAGTGGAAGGAACCGGTCCACCATAAACAAGTGGTGGTTCCACATGGGCAAAGATGCCGGTGCCATTCTTGCCACTAGAAGAAGGAACCTTTTCACTACTAGCTTCCCCCTTGTCGGGGATAGCATCCGTCACCTTGTTGGCGGGATCACCCAATTTCAACGGTGCGGTGGATAGTTTAAGCCCCTCAAGAAATTTAGTAAACATGCTTTCGACTTCGGTCATCATGGAGGTTTTCAATGTCTCCAAGGCCACATTGAACTCCTCACGAGAGACCGAAGTTCCCCCATCTCCCGTAGACGAGATCGGATTCACACCGGAGTGTTCCTCCACACCGTCTACGATATCAACCATACTCTTTGGACGGTAAAGTCCTTAATAAAGAGACGAGGCTCTGATACCAATTGAAAAGGATCGATATGGTTGACTAGAGGGGGGGTGAATAGGCAACTAACAATTTTTAGCTTTTCTTTAACAATTTAAACTTTGCATCAAAGTAGGTTGTCTAGATATGCAACTAGGTGAGCAACCTATATGATGCAACGAGGATAGGTACACAAGCAAGCAAGAGATATGAAACAAGTAAGCTTGCTCAAATAAAGGCACGAGATAACCAAGAGTGGAGACGATGGAGATGAGGATGTGTTGCCGAAGTTCCTTCCCTTTGAGAGGAAGTACGTCTCCGTTGGAGCGGTGTGGAGGCACAATGCTCCCCAAGAAGCCACTAGGGCCACCGTATTCTCCTCACGCCCTCACACAATGCGAGATGCCGTGATTCCACTATTGGTGCCCTTGAAGGCGGTGACCGAACCTTTACAAAAATGGTTGGGGCTCTCTCCACAACTTAATTGGAGGCTCCCAACAAAAACCACGAAGCTTCACCACAATGGAATATGGCTCCGAGGTGACCTCAACCGTCTAGGGTGCTCAAACACCCAAGAGTAACAAAATCCACACAAGAAAGTATGGGGGAAGCAAATATCCTTTGGTGGAAGTGTAGATCTAGGTCTCCTCCTTCAATCCCTAGCAAATCAATAAGTTTGAGTGGCTAGAGAGAGAGATCGGGCAAGATAGCTTGAAGGGCATTAATGGTGGAGTGAGAGAGGTCAAAGGTAGGAGTGGTAGGTGGGAGAAGCCCCCTTAAATAGTCACCCACATTTCCAACCGTTACTGCGTTTTTTGCACTGCAGCGGTACAACCGGTCCTCGTCCCGGTACAACCGGGACTCACGGTGTAACTGCATAACCCTACCAAGCGGTACAACCGGACAGGCGGGCGGTAGTACCGGCTAAGAGAAATAACCGGACTAACCGCCTGGCTACCGCACAACCACCGCATCAAAACAGGAGCTTGACCGGTACTTGGGCGGTGCCTGGCCGGAACAACCGCATGGCCTTGAGCTCTTGTGCGGCTAAGTACTGAGCGGAAGAACCGCTCGGACCACCGGTGGTACCGGTCATCATGGAACGACCGGACCAACCGGGCCACTACCGCCCAAGAACCGCATCAAACCAGAAGCAAGAGCGGTACTTGAGCGGTGCATGGACGGAACCACCGCCCCAGCTGTTGCAGAGCATGGTGGCGGTACCACCGCCCGGAGGCAGCGGTACAACCGCTCGAGCAAAGCTGGTGAGTGACAAGACCCAGTGTTACAACCGCTCCAGAGAGCGGCACAACTGCTGGGCAGACACAGTGAGCAGAAAAGAGGGGAAGAGGCAAGGAAAACTCTCTCTCCCACACACACCTGAGGAAGGCAAAGAGAGGGTGAGAAAAGTGTACGTGAACTGATTCTGCCAGAGCTTCCTAATGAGAATTCCCTCTTGATAGTACGGGTACTCTACGACCAAAGAAAATAAAAGCGTAGAGGACACGTCTTCGATCTTTTCCTTCGAGAGGCAATAGCAATCCGATGTAAGCCTAAGCATCGAGAACCTGAAACATATAGCACACGATTAGACCACAAAGGGTTGTCATCATCATCCAAAACATAAAGTAGGGAAATGCCCTTTCACCTTTACTTCGTTCATTTTTGAATTCATACGGTGGTTCGTCCAAGAGCTCTATTCTTGGGTTATCATATCAATTTATTCGTTGTTTCAGCCCTTCTGGTGGACCGTCGAAGACCTTTCCAAGGTTGTGCAATATTATCTTAATCCTTTCTTCAAGAATAAGTAATATGTAAAATCCGTTGCTTGTCATCAATTTAAATTGGTGAAGGATACGCATAACGTAATTCTTATTCTTATTCATCCAAGTGATTAATTCCTTATTCCGGAGGTTCATCAAAATTCTTGATCTCATTTGTTCATCTTTCTTTCCCGGAGTTCCAAGCTCTAATTTATCACGGAGATCCATCTAAATCATTGCAAGGATTCACCTTGTGTTTTCAATTTCTCTTTCTTTACATTCCTTTGTTTACCGAAGTTCTTCATGGAGGTTCTACATGATGGTTCATCAAGGATTTAATTCCTTCTCAAAGTGTTCATCAAGATTATTTTCAGAGGAGCTCAAGCATTCTTCATCTTGCAATCCGGAGTGCAATTTCTTTCTACCGTATCTTTGGAGGTGGTATTATGTCATTCTTGATAATTTGAGTTCATGTTTCATGATTCATATGTTATTAAGAATGAGGTTTTAAATCCATCAATCTCGTCACTGGAGTTACCTTGGGTTATATTTCACCTAAAGCTATCCCTAAGGAGTGTTGCTATTATGGTGCTTATAAAGGACCCAAGTTCTTCTTTATCCTCCCGGTGAAATACTTTCTCGTCTCCTTGTTAATATCAATCCAATTCTTTTCCCATGAGTAGCAGGTTGTCACCTCATAATTTGAGATGTATTCCATAAGCCCACAACAAGCTTACTCTTTTTCGTTGTTGATTTCCCAACAACTCCGTTCGACCCTTCTCCTAAGGATGCCTTTTCAAGCTCTTTCGTCACAGAAGTTGGCATTTTCTTCTCCATTATCCTATTTGAATTATCTATCTTCTATTCTTTTGTTTCGGACGCATTGTGATGTTTCTCTTTCCAACCCATCTTCTTGTTTTGTCATGATAGTGTTCTTTTCTTTGTTTATCCATTCAACCGGAGTGTCGTGTTTTCCTTCGAGCTCTCTCATCTTATCAAATTTTGCATCCCTTCTCAACCGCAGTGCTGTCCAAATTATATCATTCTTATTCCTTCTCTATCTCATTTTAACCGGAGTGTTGTGACCTTTTGCTCAAGTTCTTTTCGCCTTATCAAGTCTTTCATCTCTTTTCAACCGAAGTGATACCCGAATCGGCTCTTTCTTTTCCTCTTTCTTAACGGAGTGCTTTCAACTTCGTTCATCTCCGTTGTATTCTTTTCTCGAAATGGCTTAACCTTTTCAAGGTTCTTTGGTTTCACTCGTTTGTCAAAAGAAGAAACTTAGTTTTACCTCTTCCCTTTCTCTTCCGTTTTTTCCTCCGGTGCCATTCTAGATCTCAGGACGAGATCCTCTCGTAGTGGTGGAGTGATGTAACGCCCCAAGACCGATGTGCCAGGTGTCCTCCAGTTATTTGTTGTTGTCTGCCTTGTCATTGCTTGCGTGTCATGCATTGCATATCATGTCATCATGCGCATTTCATTTTCATACATGTTCGTCTCATGCATCCGAGCATTTTCCCCGTTGTTCGTTTTGTAATCCGGCGCTCCTATGTCACCCGATGTCCCTTTCTACCTCTTTTCGTGTGCGGGTGTTAAACGTTTTCGGATTGGACCGAGACTTGTCATGCGGCCTTAGTCTACTACCGGTAGACCGCCTGTCAAGTTTCGTGCCATTTGGACTTCGTTTGATACTCCAACGGTTAACCGAGGGACCGAAAAGGCCTTGTATGTGCTGCAGCCCAACACCCCTCCAAAATGGCCCAAAAACCCACGTAAACCTCCTCCATCATCTCGGTCGTTCGATCACGATTGCGTGGCCGCAAACCGCACCTCATTTGGACTCTCGTAGCTCCCTCTACCTATAAATATGTGTGCATCCCCGAAATTTCACGCAGTCTAACCCTGGATCCAACTCCCACCGCGTCGTCGGACATGTCCGTCCGCACCGGACGCGTCCACCCCCGCCGCCACATCGTTCCGACCAATCGGCGGCCGCCACGTCGTCACCGCCGCCTCCCTCATACACTCGCGCGCCGCCATGTTGCGCTGCCTCCCTCCTCCAGTGCGTGGCCCGGGGAAGCCCATCGCGGACCCGTCCGGGCCCGGATCTGCGCGCCGCCGCCTGGATCTTGCCGCCCATTGCCCGTTCGTCGCCGATGTTCACCGGTGCCTCCCTGTGCCGAGATCCTTCGCCCCGCCGCCGTCCAAGTTCGCCGCCGGTGAACTACTCCGCCGCCTTGTGCCGCCCTCCGGCCACCGCGCGTCCCCTGCCGGTCCCTCTCCACCTCGCCGGCCTCCGTAGAACGCCGGATTAGGATGAGCTCCTCCGGATCTGCTCTTCTCCGGTCTTCTCCTCTCACCGAGCAGTCCACTGTCGCCGGAGCTCCGATGTGCGCCGCCACCGTCGTGCGGGATCGGGAGGAGCCCCGATCCGCCATCGCTGTTGATCGCGGTCCCGTGCTGGGCCAGGCCAGATCCCGCGCCCGCCGGCCCACTCTTCTTCCCCTTCTAACCGGGCCGAAGCCCAGGGTGAGATTCTTCTAAATCCCGCCCGAGCGTCCTGTAGCTATCCTCCGCTCACCTATTTTTCTGCCAAGTCCCGAGGATTTCAGTATTTTATGCATTTTTATCGCGTCGTAACTCTGCATTTGTGGGTCCGATTCGCGCGTGTGGCATATCAAAATGTTCGTCTCGACGAGTACATCATTTCATATCGTTGCATCATTTTCATTTGAGCTCATCTTTTTACCCGAAATGTTGTTGGAAGAGGGCTATGTGATGAATTTGTCAGATCTGTTTCATCAAATAGATATTTGTCATTTTTGCCATGTTTAATGTGTGCATGATATGATCCTGAGCTCTACATGTGTTTTGTTATATGCCATGCCATCTTTATAGAGGTGCTTGCCATGTATTTTTGTGACATGTGTGGTGACTAGCACAAGCTTGCAAAGTAGCATAATCGGTAATGCTGATTTCAGGGACTTAGAATTTCACTAAGTCCTTGTCCTGATTTTGACGTTATGCCATATGTTCATGTTGTTTCCTAGTGATCTGTGCCTCTTTTGAGGATGATCAGTAAGGATGATTTGTTAACGTTGTGGTGCTCTATCCATCCATGTCTTTGTTTGCAATTATGGAGCACCGTAGCTTGTGTCAATCGAGCTCTACTTTTGCTATAAAGTGAATCCTGGCAGATTGTTGACATGTTTAGCGATTTTGCCGAGGTTGTTGCTATCGATCTGTGCATGCTATGTTGTTATCCTTGCCATGTCTAGCTTCTATGCCATGTCTTCTTGATGGGTGTATGCTTAGTTTGGCATGCCATGCTCTGTAGTGAGTGCATCATGCTCGTAACATGCCTACTCGTTAACTGATTTGCATGCTCCAGTTTTTCACAAAGTCTGAGATCTGTTTATGTTTTTGCCATGTTCACATGCTTGCAATTATATTTTCTGATCCCTTTTGGCTCAAGGTCACTAAGGAACTTTTGTTAAGTGCTTTGAGTAGCTTCATGACATGCCTTGCTTTTCCATGTTAAGTTCCTGTAGCCTGTAGTTTTCATGCTCCAAAGTATGCTTCCTGATGATAAATTCCAGACTTGTGTTAATTTCACTAAGTCTGAAACCTGTTATCGTTTGCTCTTTTGCCATGCTTGTTTGAACCTGTTAATGGATGAATTAGACGTAGCTCAGTGTTCATATTTTGTCAAGCATCATGAGTCGATCCCCACCAAGTATTTTGTTGCTATGTTTGAGTGCTGTAGCATATTTATCTTGATGCATTTAGAAGGCTACTTGTTTATCGCAGACCAGTGCCATACTTGTTTTGCTTGCCATTTCCAAACCGTGCATCCGATTCCGGTGATCTTTATATCGATTTAGACCGGAATCACCTCACCTTTCCAGTGACACTCTTGGATTTCCAAGCTAAGGCCAGGTTCTATCATTCCTTATCAAATCAGGCATACGCATCACATACCGCATCCCGCATATCATACCATGTTCATGGGTTGGTTATTTACTATGCTGTGTGCTTCTTTCCGGTGTTGCTTCTTCGGGTTGGTTCCGAGAACGTCGCGTTTGTGAGGACCCATTCGACTACGTCTGTTTGTCTTCTTCATGGACTCGTTCTTCTTCCTTGCAGGATTTCAGGCAAGATGACCATACCCTCGAAATCACTTCTATCTTTGCTTGCTAGTTGCTCGCTCTGTTGCTATGCCTATGCTATGATACCTACCACTTGCTTATCATGCCTCCCATATTGTTAAGCCAAGCCTCTAACCCACCTTGTCCTAGCAAACTGTTGTTTGGCTATATTACCACTTTGCTCAGCCCCTCTTGTAGCATTGTTAGTTGCAGGTGAAGATTGAAGTTTGTTCCTTGTTGGAACATGGAGATGATGTTCCTTGTTGGAACATGTTTACTTGTTGGGATATCACAATATCTCTTATTTAATTAATGCATCTATATACTTGGTAAATGGTGGAAGGCTCGGCCTTATGCCTGGTGTTTTGTTCCACTCTTGTCGCCCTAGTTTCCGTCATATCGGTGTTATGTTCCCGGATTTTGCGTTCCTTACGCGATTGGGTTATAATGGGAACCCCTTGACAGTTCGCCTTGAATAAAACTCTTCCAGCAATGCCCAACATTGGTTTTACCATTCGACACCTAGCCTCTTTTTCCCTTGGAAGTCGCGCTCCTGAGGGTCATCATTATTTACCCCCCCCCCCCGGCCCAGTGCTCCTCTGAGTGTTGGTCCAAACTAGAGCCCTGTGCAGCACCCCCTCGGGGAAACTCGAGATTTGGTTTTAGTTGTATGGAGCGCTCATCTGAGTGTGCCCTGAGAACGAGATATGTGCAGCTCCTATCGGGATTTGTCGGCACATTCGGGCGGTGTTGCTAGACTTGTTTTACCATTGTCGAGGATGTCTTGTAACCGGGATTCCGAGTCTGATCGGGTCTTCCCGCTAGAAGGAATATCCTTCATTGACCGTGAGAGCTTGTGATGGGCTAAGTTGTGACACCCCTGCAGGGATTTGAACTTTCGAAAGCCGTGCCCGTGGTTATGGGCAAATGGGAATTTGTTAATGTCCGATTGTAGAAAACCTGAAGTTGACCTTAATTAAAATACATCAACCGCGTGCGTAACCGTGATGGTCTCTTCTCGGCGGGGTCCGGGAAGTGAACACGGTGTTGGAGTTATGCTTGATGTAGGTTGTTCTAGGATCACTTCTTGATCATAGTTGTTCGACCGTGCTTTTGCCTTCTCTTCTCGCTCTCTTTTGCGAATAGGTTAGCCACCATATATGCTAGTCGCTTGCTGCAGCTCCACCTCATACCTTTACCTTACCCATAAGCTTAAATAGTCTTCATCTCAAGGGTGTGAGATTGCTAAGTCCCCGTGACTCAGAGATACTTCCAAAACCAGTTTGCAGGTGCCGATGATACCGTGCAGGAGACTCAACCAAACTCAAGGAGGAGCTCGATGAAGATCTTGTCCTTTGTGTTTTTTCATTCTAGTTGATCAGTAGTGGAGCCCAGTTGGGGTCGATCGGGGATTTGTGTAGCATTTGGGGTAGTATTCTTTTATTTTGGTTCCGTAGTCGGACCTTGATTGTATCTGGATGATGTAATGCTTTATTCATGTATTGTGTGAAGTGGCGATTGTAAGCCAACTATGTATCTCTTTCCCTTTATGTATTACATGGGTTGTGTGAAGATTACCTCACTTACGACATTGCTTTCAATGCGGTTATGCCTCTAAGTCGTGCTTCGACACGTGGGAGATATAGCCGCATCGAGGGTGTTATATCTGATCAGACCGAGTTCGTCTCCATGGGGTTGTGGTGTTCTTTTTGTCAAGAAGAAGGATGGAACGGAACGACTCTGGGTCGACTACCGTCCATTGAACAAGAAGACAATAAAGAACAAGTATCCACTTCCTAACATCAATGAGCTTTTCGAGCAACTTAAAGGTGCTCAAGTATTCTCCAAGCATGACCTCCATATGGGTTATCATCAGATTCACATTCGTGAACAAGATATCCCCAAGATAGCATTCAGAACAAGCTATGGTTCGTATGAATATACGGTCATTTCTTTCGGCCTTGTCAATGCTCTTCCAATGTTCTCTCGCATGATGAACTTCATCTTCAACCCTTACACAAATGATTTCGTCTTGGTGTATCTCAATGATATTTTGGTCTTTTCCAAGAATAAGGAGGATCATGCCAAGCATTTGAGATTGGTACTCGACAAACTCAGAGAGCATCAATTCTATGCGATGTTTTCCAAGTGTGAGTTCTGGCTTGACGAAGTTCTTTACCTTGGTCATATCATCTCCGCCAAAGGCATCGCTGTTAATCCCGAGAAGGTGTCTGCAATTGTGAATTGGGAACCGCCTCAGAATGTCAAGCAACTCCGCCATTTTCTTGGGCTTGCAAGCTATTGTCGAAGATTCGTTGAGAATTTCTATAAGATTGCAAAGCCTCTTTCCAACCTCCTCCAGAAGCATGTTAAGTATGTCTGGACGCCTGAATGTGACGTTGCTTTCAACACCCTGAAAAAGAAGTTAGTCACAGCTCCTGTCTTGACTCCTCCTAATGAATCCAACCCATTCGAAATTTTCTGTGATGCCTCTCTGCAAGGTTTCGGTGCTGTGTTAATGCAAGAGAAGAAAGTTGTGGCTTATACCTCTCGTTAGTTGAAGACCAACGAAAGGAACTACCCCACTCATGACCTCGAGTTGGCGGTAGTTGTCCAGGCATTATTAACGTGGAGACATCTCTTGTTGGGAAGGAAAGTGGACATATTCACTGATCATAAGAGCCTCAAGTACATCTTCACTCAGCCCAACCTCAACCTCAGCAGACTTGTTGGGTCGAAAGGATTCAAGAATAAAATCCAAGTATTGAATATATTCCAAGCAAGGCCAATGTCATTGCAGATGCTTTGAGCAGGAAGGCTTACTGCAACAGCTTAATTCTCAAGCCCTTCCAACCGGACCTTTGTGAAGCATTCCGCAAACTGAATCTCCAATTTGTTCCTCAAGGCTTTCTTGCCAACCTCCAAGTCTCTCCTACTTTGGAAGATCAAATTCGTGAGGCACAACTCCTGGATTCCATGGTGAAGAAGGTGAAAAATGGGATTGCCAAGAGCCAACCCAAATACAAGTGCTATCGCATTGATGACAAAGACACTCTATTCTTCGAGGATCGAATTGTGGTTCCTAAAGGTGATCTAAGGAAAGTCATTATGAACGAGGCGCACAATTCCCTTCTATCCATTCATCCTGGAAGTACAAAGATGTACCATGACCTCAAGCAGTCGTATTGGTGGACTCGAATGAAGCGAGAAATTGCTCAATTCGTGAATGAATGTGATGTCTGCAGAAGAGTGAAAGCAGAACACCAATGGCCAGCTGGTCTCCTCCAACCTCTTGCTATTCCTGAATGGAAGTTTGACTATATTGAGATGTACTTCGTGACTGGATTTCCCAAGTCCAAGCGTGGAAATGATGCTATCTTCGTTGTCATCGACAAGCTTACTAAAGTGGCTCATTTCCTTCCAATCAAAGAATCTATCACAGCAACTCAGTTGGCAGAGCTATGCACCTCCAGGATTGTCTCCTTGCACGGCATTCCGCAATTGATATCTTCAGATCGTGGAAGCATCTTCACTTCTAAGTTATGGAACTCCTTCCAGAAGGCCATGGGCACCAACATTCGCTTCAGCACAACCTTCCATCCTCAAACTAGTGGCCAAGTCGAGCGAGTCAATCAAATCCTTGAAGATATGCTCAGGGCTTGTGTCATTTCCTTCGGTATGAAGTGGGAAGATTGTCTTCCATATGCCAAGTTATCCTACAACAACAGCTTCCAAGCGAGTTCGGGCAAGGCCCCATTCGAAATTCTCTATGGCAGAAAGTGTCGTACTCCTCTCAATTGGTCAAAGACTTGTGAACGCCAACTTCTTGGCAATGACTTAATCACAGAAGCTGAAGAAATGTGCAAAGTCCTACGTGAAAATCTCAAAGCCGCGCAATCGCGCCAGAAGAGTTATTATGATAGCAAGCACCGTGACTTGGCTTTCGAGATTGAAGACCATGTCTACCTCCGCGTCTCTCTAATGTAAGGCACTCATCACTTCGGTATCAAAGGGAATCTTGCCCCTAGATACGTGGGTCCTTTCAAGATCATTGGTAAAAGAGGCGATCTCACCTATCAACTTGAGCTTCCGTCCAACTTCGCAAATGTGCACGACGTGTTTCACATGTCACAACTTCGCAAGTGCTTCAAGACTCCTGAGTGCACCATCAACTTCGAAGAGATTGATCTCCAAGAAGACATGTCTTATCATGAGCATCCCGTTGCTAATCTTGAAGAAACCGAGCGCAAGACTCGCAACAAGTCTATCAAATTCCTGAAAGTGAAGTGGTCACACCATTCCGACCGAGAAGCCACCTGGGAATGCGAGGATCACCTCCGTTCTGAATATCCGGAGTTCTTTGAGTCCTAGATCTTGGGACGAGATCCTTTCGTAGTGGAGGAGTGTTGTAACACCCCGGATGTAACTTGCCATAATTGTAACTCCGACTCTTGCCATTTCCGGCTTTAAGTTATCAGATTCCCTTCATGGTTGGGTTTTGTCTTCGTTTTGCATTTTGTTCATGTCATGCATTTCATATCATGTCATCATGTGAATCGCATTTGCATACGTGTTCGTCTCTTGCATCCGAGCATTTTCCCCGTTGTCCGTTTTGCAATCCGACACTCCTACGTGCACTGGCGTACCCCTTTTGTCTCTTTTCATGAGCGGGTGTTCAACGTTCTCGGAATGGACCGATATTTTCCAAGTGGCCTTGGTACACCACCGGTAGACTGCCTGTCAAATTTTGTTCCATTTGGAGTCCGTTTGATACTCCAACGGTTAACCGGGTAACCGTGAAGGCCTCTTTTGTGTTGCAGCCCAACACCCCTCCAAAACGGCCCAATAACCCATCCAAACGTCTTCCATGTACTCTGTCATTGGATCACGATCGTGTGGCCGAAAACTACACTCCATTTGGACACTCCTACCTCCTCCTACCTATAAATATGTGCACTCCTCCGAAATTTCGGGTCCAAAACCCTAGCAAAAGTCCCTCCGCGCCGCCGGACACGTCCGGCCATCGCTGGACGAAACCGCCACTACACCCGCACCACTCCAAGAGCGCCACATGGCACTCCCCGCCGCCGGTCGTCCCGGCCCGGCGAGCCCGGATCGGGCCTGCCCGGCCCATCGCCGCCACCGCACCCCCGTGTGTCCCCGCCGCTCCTCTCGTGCGCCCGGCTGCCACCCGCCGCCTCGCCGGCCGGCTCCGCCGAGCTCTTCCGCTGCGCCGCCCGCGCTCCGACGACCCCACCGCTCGGCTCCGCCACCACCGCCGCCTTGCCGTGCTCCGGCGACCCCGCCGCCCTCCTCCGGCCTCGTCCTCCTCCTCCTCGGATCTGCCCCCTCGAACCTCGCCGGCGTCTTCTCCGTCCAGCTCCACTGGCGTCTTCTCCGGTGAGAGCTCGGATCCGGCCTCGGTTCGCGTGCCACGAAGAACCCTAGATCTGGGAGTTTGTTTTTTTCATCCAAGTCCTTTCCCCCCTGCAACATTTCATGCCCTGTTCATTACCTTGTATATCCGTGACCGTAGCTCCGTTTCATGCATATGATGAATCAAAATGTTCATTGTGAGATGCTCTTAATTTAATTCCATTGTGGCATACTTGTTTGAGTTCATCTTGATGCCCTAATCATTGATGTAAGAGTGCTATAAAATGTTTACTGCTGCTACTTATCAGATTATGATGATTTGTCATTTTTGCCACATTTGATGCGTGCTTCATATGGGCATGAGCTCTACATGTGTTTTGAACTATGTCATGCCATCTTTACAGGAGTGCTTATCTTGCATTTTTTTTGATCAATGTGGTGACTAGCACAAGCATGCAAAGTAGCCTTCGTGATATTGCTGTTTTCAGGGACTTAGGATTTTGCTAAGTCCTTTTCCTGCTGTTATTTTTATGCCATGTAAACATGATGCTACAATGAGATCCATGGTTGTTTTGAGTTGCTTCGGTAAGGATGTTTTGAACATATGGTTATGCTCTATCAATCCATGCCCCTGTTTTCAATTATGGAGTGCCCTAGCATGTCTTAATCTTGCTCTACTTTTGCTATAAAATGTTCCTGGCAGAATGTTAACATGTTAATCAATTTTGCCATGGTTGTTGCTAGTGTTCCATGCATGTTAGGAACTTTCTGTTGCCATGGTTAGCTTCATGAACATGTCATCTTGCTTTCGCTATGCTTGTTTTGTCATGCAAGGATTCGTGGTGAGTGATTTGAGCTCGCAAAGATGCCTTCATAATTCTGTTTATGCCATGCTCTGTTTTCTGCTAAGTCTGAAACTGTTAATAAATCTTGCTATGTTTACATGGGTGCCATTATATCTTCTGTGTCTTTTTGGCTCATGATAAGTAAGAGACTTTTGTTCTATGCATTTAGTAGAATCATGCCATGCCTTGTTTTGCTATGATATGTTCCTGTAGAATGTTGTTTGCTTGCTCTAAACATTGCTTCCTGATGTTATTTATGGCATGTTAGTATTTTCACTAAGTCTGTGAAGCTCATATCTTTTGCACTTTTGTCATGCTTGTTTGAACCTGCTCTTGTGTGATTTAGCCATAGCTCACTGTTCATGTTTTGTCAAGCATCACTTGTACAACACTGCCATATGCTTTGTTGCTATGTTGGAATGCAGTAGCTTAGTTTCTCGTTGCATTCTAGATGGCATCGTGCTGTTAATCGCAGAATTGTGCCATCCTTGTTTTGCTTGCCATTTGCAAACCGTGCATCCGTTTCTGGCGATCTTTATATCTATTTCGCCCGAAATCATCTCATCTTTCCAGCGGCACACTTGGTTTGCCAAGTTGATGCATTTATCAATCTTTTACTTCTGGAGCACGCATATGCATTGCATATCATGTCTTGCATATCATGCCATGTTTTGCATCTTGCTGCTTGTGCATTGCACCGTGGTTGATTGTTGTTCCTTTGCTTGTGTTCTTGCTTTGGGTAGAGCCGGGAGACGAGTATGTGATTGAGGAACCTATTGAGTACGCTAACGAGGATCAAGCTTTCGACAACTCTGGGAACATTGGAGGCAAGACGACCATACCCTCGAAATCACTTCTATCTTTGCTTGCTAGTTGTTCTCTCTATTGCTATGCCGTGCTACCTACCACTTTCTATATCATGCCTCCCATATTGCCATGTCAATCCTCTAACCCACTTTTCCTAGCAAACCGTTGTTTGGCTATGTTACCGCTTTGCTCAACCCCTCTTATAGTGTTGCTAGTTGCAGGTGAAGATGCAGTTTGTTCCTTGTTGGAACATGGATATTGTTGGGATATCATTATTATCTCTTATTTACTTTAATGCGTCTATATACTTGGTAAAGGGTGGAAGGCTTGGCCTTATGCCTGGTGTTTTGTTCCACTCTTGCCGCCCTAGTTTCCGTCATAGCGGTGTTATGTTCCTTGATTTTGTGTTCCTTACGCGGTTGGGTGTTATGTGAACCCCTTGACAGTTCGCTTTGAATAAAACTCCTCCAGCAAGGCCCAACCTTGGTTTTACCATTTGCCTACCTACCACCATATACCTTTCCCTTGGGTTCTGCAGACTCAAGGGTCATCTTTATTTTAAACCCCCCGGGCCAGTGCTCCTCTGAGTGTTGGTCCAAACCGAGCTGCCTACGGGGCCACCTCGGGGAAACTTGAGGGTTGGTTTTACTCGTAGCTAGTCTCATCTGGTGTTGCTCTGAGAACAAGATACGTGCGACTCCTATCGGGATTTGTCGGCACATCGGGTGGCTTTGTTGGTCTTGTTTTACTATTGTTGAGATGTCTTGTAACCGGGATTCCGAGACTGGTCGGGTCTTCCTGGGAGAAGGAATATCCTTCGTTGACCGTGAGAGCTTGTGATGGGCTAAGTTGGGACACCCCTTCAGGGTTTGAACTTTCGAAAGCCGCGCCCGCGGTTATGTGGCAGATGGGAATTTGTTAATATCCGGTTGTAGAGAACTTGACACTTAACTTAATTAAAATGATTCAACCGCGTGTGTAGCCGTGATGGTCTCTTTTTGTCGGAGTCCGGGAAGAGAGCACGGTCTCGTGTTATGCTTGAACGTAAGTAGCTTCAGGATCACTTCTTTATCACTATTAGCTTCTGGACCGTGTGTTGCTTCTCTTCTCGCTCTCTTTTGCGTAAGTTAGCCACCATATATGCTTAGTGCTTTGCTGCAGCTCCACCTCACTACCTTTTCCTACCCTTACGCTTAAATAGTCTTGACCTCGCGGGTGTGAGATTGCTGAGTCCCCGTGACTCACAGATACTTCCAAACAGATGCAGGTGCCGATGATGCCAGTGCAGGGGACGCTACCGAACTAAAGTGGGAGTTCGACAAGGATTCGGGCCGTTACTATGTTTCTTTTTCGGATGATCAGTAGAGGAGCCCAGTTGGGACGATCGGGGATCTAGCATTTGGGGTTGTCTTCTTTATTTTGGTTCCGTAGTCGAACCTTTGTTTGTACCTTGGATGATGTATTTATTATTTATGTATTGTGTGAAGTGGCGATTGTAAGCCGACTCTTTATCCCTTTCTTATTCAGTACATGGGATGTGTAAAGATTACCCCTCTTGCGACATGCCTACCATGCGGTTATGCATCTAAGTCGTGCCCCGACACGTGGGAGATATAGCCGCATTGTGGGTGTCACACCGCCCCTCCCTCCGGAGCCCTCGGCTCGGGCGTACAGAGGTAGCGGATACCCCGGAGGTGGCCGCTCGCACCAGGGCCTCGACACCTCTGGCATCACGACTATGGGACAACCTCTTCTTTGGCGAAAGTGGCTCAGGCTCGTTGAGGCGGGGGGGGGGGGGTCTTTCCCTTCTCCGTAGCTGAGAACCTCCGTATCAGCACCATGGTCGATGCAGCAAGCGAGGAAGCGAGGAAGAAGAAGGAGCGAGAGAAGCGAAGGAAGAGATGGGTGACGAGAGCTTCGCTCCCCTCTTCCCATTTATAGCCAAGGGGTGGCCAACCGCCGGCCTCCACGACCTAAGGTAATAATGATCTTTTTCTGCATGCATCAAGGACTCGTCAAATCGAGAAGTTGCCGAGGCAGTGTGGGGAAGCGGAGGCGCCCACGACCAATCATCCGCCACGCGTCAACCGAGGCCACAGGACCGAGGCAGTGTGGGGAAGCGGAGGCGCCCATGACTAATCATCCGCCACGCGTCAACCGAGGCCACAGGCTGTTGGGGCCCGCGGCGCTCCGCACTTGCCCCTTGGCTTCGCCTCGACGCCAAGCCCGAGCACGCCTTGGGCCCAGGGGCTACTGTCGACGTCCTGGGAACGGGGGTCCCCAGACTTGCCTGCCTGCGGCCCACCGTGTGGCTCCACCAGTGGCCCTGTACGGCCCGTCTTCACCAGCAAACACTCAAGACCCTCGCGAGGGGCCAAGCCTCACAAGGCGGACGATGCAAGACCTCCTCAGGGGTGGCCTCACCAGGATGACTCGCGAGGGGCGGAGAGATCAAGGCAAGGGGAACCTCGCGAGGTTCCTGTGACGTAAGCCATGACGACCAAGGCCAGGCGGGTGCCAGCACGCGCAGTGTCCTCGTTTCCTATTTGGTGCCAAAGAGGCAAGCGCAGGCACAGAGTCCCGAGGCATCAAGCAAAGGTTTCCATATCGGTGCAACGAGACCAAGACCAGCAGGACGGCCGGACGGAGGTCACCGTGGAGCCCAGGACAACATCACCACTACAGCCTTTGGCAGGTGAAGACCATCTTTTGTCAGGATAGCTTGTACTAGTTGTCCCCTTCAAACTGGCCGTTGTGGGATCCTTTCCCGCCTAATATTTGGGGAGAGGACCCGGGCCTCTATAAATAGGACTATCCACCACCTTAGAAGAAGGATGATCCTGGCCGGCATCAACTCACCAAGCACAAGAGCACCTCTCCTCAAGAGGCTGTTCTTCCCTTGTAACTGTTCATCCTCAGCCCAAGAGGCAATCCACCACACCACACTGGAGTAGGGTATTACACCACATATGTTGCCCGAACCAGTATAAATCTTGTGTCCCTTGTTCTGCGGGTTTGACGCGCGAAGACTTGAGATTGTGGTGAGGGTGTGAGCTAGAGGGGGAGAGATCTTCATGCACACCCCAGTGTTCGAACCTCAAGGGTTTTGCCGGAACCCGAAATTCGACAATATGTGCAACATATAGTCTTCACAATAACCATTCGAACAGAGGTTGAATGAATGCATTCCAAAGTTAACAATACACGACCATTAAGGTGAGAAGCCACCTAGACAAAGGTTGATGGATGAAACAAGGTACGACCTGGAACAAATAAATGGTAAGGATTACCCAATCCCATACCAATTATCTGCCGGAATAATAACTAAGAGCTACTTGAATTCCCACCTATTAACTCCCGAAACTTTCTGGTTATGCAATATGGTGTTGGGGATACAAGCAGGCACAATATATATATATCACACAACTAACAAGGCCTACGCTCCAATGTATCCATCCGTCAACACATAACCAAGAAAACTCTAGAAATCATGTACCCCAACCTTTGAAAAGCATCTATTATACTAGTTGTGGCAATACTCCCGAACTCCCTCCCCAGTACTGGGTGGCGTCGAGGTTATTTCACCACTAACTGCATAAAAGAGATTTTCGATGTTGGCAAGCTCAGGTATTCCAGAACCGCAACGATAAAATTGTGACAACAACACCTCGGAGCTCAACTCCCCGGGACACTGCCACAACCCCTGAATGTCAGGAGGCACCAAGAACAATGTTCTCATCACAACAATATCAGAACGATTCCAAGATACCTGCGTGATCCTAATTTTTTTAGTTAAAATGAGGAGAGAGGAGTAAAAACATCTACGTCAGGAGTCCTTACCAGAGCAATGAAGGGGGATGAGGAGTAAAAAGAATCCTACTCTCTGATATATATATATATAATCCTAAGACTCAAAAAATTTTTGTTCTAGACTCAACAACATCCACGATTCGATCAAGCAGGGAGCTCCTAAGTCAGGATGGCTCTGATTACCAACTTTTAACGCCCAAGATGCGGCTATATCTCCCACGTGTTGAGGCATGACTTAGAGGCATAACCGCATTTTAGTATGATCGCAAGAAGGGTCATCTTCACACAATCCCATGTAAATGAACAAGGAAGTAAATTGTTGGCTTATAATCTCCATGTCACACAATGATCAAATTATTCATACATCAATTAGAGTACACTAAAGGTCTGACTACGGACGGGTCCAAATGAAAAGAAGACAACCCCCAATGCTAAGTCCCGATCGTCCCTACTGGGCACCACTACTGATCATCCGGAAAGGAAACATAGTAACGACCAAGGTCTTTGTCGAACTCCCACTTGAGCTCGGTGGCATCACCTGCATTAGTATCATCGGCACCTGCAACTGTTTTGGTAGTATCTGTGAGTCACAAGGACTCAGCAATCTCAAAACCCGCAAGATCAAGATTATTTAAGCTTATAGGTGGGATGTGGTTATGAGGTGGAGTTCTAGCAAGCACTAAGCAAATATGGTGGCTAACATATGAGTACAAGACTAAGATGAGAAACTACGCAACAGACGCAGAGCTAGAAGTGATCCTGAACTATTTACGTTGAAACATAACCCCACCGTGTTCTCTTCCTAAATCTCATCGAAAAGAGACCATCATGGTTACACACGCGGTTGGTGTATTTTAATCAAGTCAAGTGTCAAGTTCTCTACAACCGGATATTAATAAATTCTCATCTGCCACATAACCGTGGGCATGACTCTCGAAAGTTTAAACCATGCAGTGGTATCCCAAGTCCCAACTCAGCCCATGACAAGCTCACGATTTGCGGAGACAATCCTCCATCGCGGGACCCTCGGATCAGACTCGGAATCTCGGTGCACAAGACATTTTGATAAAGGTAAAACAAGTCCAGCAAGACCTCTCGACGTGCCAACACCCAGATAGTAGCCATGCGTATCTCATCTCAGGCCACGGCGATTGAGCGACGTGTACAGGTGCCAAAATAACCCAAGTTGCCCTGGGGCGGCCCGGCACAGTGCTCTAGGTTGGACCAACACTCATGAGGAGCATTGGCCCCGGGGGTTGATTATTAATCCTCGGGTTAATTACTCCCTATGCAAAATTTTAGTTGTTATTAGGAAAATGGTAAAACCAATGTTGGGCCTTGCAGGAAGAGTTTTATTCAAAGCGAACTGTCAAGAGGGGCCCATAAACCCTCACTGTGTTAGGGACGCAAAATCAAGGAACATAACTCCGGTATGACGGAAACTAAGGCGGAAAGAGTGGAACAAAACACCGAGCAAAAGTCCAAGCCTTGCACCCTTTGCCAAGTATATAGATGCATTAATTAAATAAGAGATATTGTGATATCCCAACATATCCATGTTCCGGCATGGAACAACCTGCACTGCACCTGCAACTAGCAACGCTATAGGAGGGGCTGAGCAAAAGCGGCAACATAGCCAAACAACGGTTTGCTAGGAAGGTGGGTTAGAGGCTTGACATGGCAATATGGGAGGCTTCATAAAAAAGTGGTAGGTAGCACGACATAGCGATAGAACGAACAACTAGCAAGCAAAGATAGAAGTGATATCGGGGGTAATGATCATCTTGCATGCAAAGTTCTCAGGGTTGTCGAAAGCTTGCTCCTCGTAAACATACTCGACAGGTTCCTCGTTCACGAACTCGTCTCCTGGCTCTACCCAAAGCAAGAACACAAGCAATGAAACAACAATCAATCATGGTGCAATGTGCAAGCAACATGATGCAAGACATAGCATAGGATGCAAGATATGATGTGCAACGCATATGGTACTCCGGAAGGGGAAGGATGATCATGGCATCAACTTGGCAAACCAAGCATGCCACTGGATAGGTTGGGATATTTTGAATGAAATCGATATGAAGATCACCGGAAACGGATGCACGGTTTGCAAATGACAAGCAAAACAAGATGTGATGCAATCTGCTCTTAACAGCAACATAGCACTTAAGATACATCATCAAAATATGCTACAACACTCTAACATAAAAATAAAACACATGGCAGTGAAGTACAGGTGAAGCTCTACAAATCATGAACACTGAGCTACTACTAGAAACCCCTAGAACAAGTCTGAAACAGCATGGCAAAAATGCAAAAGTTAACAGTTTATCAGACTTAGCAGAAATTCATGTATCATGACAGAAACACAATCAGGTAGCAAAGTTTATGCATTGCAAACTATATGCTACAGGAATATATTACATTGCACAAGATCATGGCATGATAGTACTAAATGCACTTAATAAAACTCCCTTACCAAACTTGTCCCAAAAACCTACGGAAAAGATGGTAGCATCAATGCAAACATGGCAAATGATATGAACAGATCTTAGACTTGGAAGAAATCATGGCATGATGTAAATAGATTCGTGATAGCAACTTTGCAAGCTTGTGGCACTCATCACAATGCACTAAATGGCATGAAATAAAATCTAGCGTGAAGTAGACATGAAAATGAAGCTATCCATGTGCAAAACGACCTCATAGCATGCTTGAATTAAATCACCCAAAAAATGGCAAAACAGTAACATGATGTAAAATGACATGGTCATGAACTTGCTCAAATGCAAAAAAATAATGCCACCACTAGATTGGTGGGATTTTTCTACCCCAAAAACATATATAATATGTTAGGGTTCTTATAGAAAAATCTTCACAAAAGCCGTAAGATGAAACCTGCCTAAAATAGCATTAAACAGATATGGCCACTGCCATATTCGGAAACGTCCAGAAATGGACTTGCCTGAAATGGAAAGATTCCTATTATAGAAATGGAATATTCCCTGGGACAAAAAATAAATAAAAGAAAAAAACAAATAAAGGGGGGTTGTGTCTATGGCAGGTGGGGCCCCGTGGTCAGAGAGAGAGAGTGCAAGGGAAAAATGATGGGGAGAACAATGCGCCCGACGGGATTCGAGCCCGGGTCTCCCTGGTAGAACCTCATCGCCCGATCCACTAAGTTGCTGCTGCTGCTATTGGCAGGAAGGGGCACGGCTCCTATTGATCTAGCTCCTCTGCAACATAGAAGACACCGATAGCAGGCGGGCAACGGTGAAACGGCGGGGCCTAGGAGGCGACGGCGGGTGTGCGAGAGTAGGAGGGGAGGTTCGACTCGCGCAAGCCGAGCCGAGGGCTGCGGGGCGCTCGAGCTCGAGCTTAGCTCGACTCGGGCCATGGCGAGCGCGGCGAGCAAGGAAGCAAGCATAGCACGGCGAGGCAAAGCAGGCAGCACGCGAGCGTGCGAGGCGAGCTGCGCGTGTGGATGTGATCTGCGGTGTTGTGGCATTTGGATCAGCGATGAGAGCAACGACATGAACACGAGCACGAGCTTGAGGCCGTCCATGCAGGACGAACTCGGGGCCATGTTGATCGGCGAAAACGCGGACAAACGACACCTTTGCGGCATGGGGAGGAGCCGAGATTCACCGTGGGGGTGTTGCTGGAGTCGTACGAGCTAGGCGGTGACCGTCGATGGCGAGGGAGATGTGCTGATCGGGGCGGAGGCGTCCGGTTGCGCGATGTAGAACGAAGCAGAGGAGGAGGACGCTGAGGAGGAAGCTCCCGGGGTCCCTGTGGAAGCGTGCGTAGGCAAGGAAGACGATGGTGATGCTTGTGTCACTGCCGAGGAAGAAGACAGTGGCTGCGGGCTGGATCACACCGGAGAAGAGCTCGGGCTCTTCTCGGCCATGGCGATGGCTATGGCGTGGACAGGTCTCGCCTGGCGGAGGAAAGGGAAGGAGAGGGGCAGAACAGAGGGAGGAGGAGGACTAGGGCTCCGAGGCATATCTTATAGGGCGCAGGGAGCGACTACGGCCGTCAAATCACCCCGGCTGTCGACGTGGCTCCGGTGGATGGTCTGCCGTATGGGAGGAAGGGGACGATGAACAGGGGTTGCGCTGGATGGGCTGCTGGTGCGCAGCTGGGCCGGTCCGGGAGGGAGGAGGCCCAGGTGGCTGCGGTGCGGGTCTGCTGCTGCTGGGCTACGATGGCTTGCGCGTAGGGAGGCCGGCCCAGGTAAGCCCTTCTCCTTTTTAAAACTTTTTGCTAAATTAGTTAGACAGATGAAAGAAAATGAAAAAGGCGAGGGGATAGGAGAAGCATTTGGCAGATATAAAAATATTCCCAAGCTCATGAAGATGTGCACTTTTTAATAAAATTGGTTTGGGGAGTTTTAAAGGAAGTAAAATAATTCAAGTTTGAATTAAATTCAAACTTGAACCATTTTAAACCCTAACCAAAACAACTTAGATAGGACTGAGATTTGACAGAGAGGTTTAGGACACGGTGACTGAATAGTGAGGAAGTTTTGAACATTAATGGAGTAGGGAAAATGGCACTTGCCAAATAAAAGAAAGAGGAGGAGGGATGAGGAGGATTTCATGCATGGATCACACATGGGTCAAGCCACAAAATAACATGCATAAATACACAATGCACATGGTGAGGATAAGAATGCAAGATGACATAAGCACCACACAACGTGATATGAACATGATGCAAACATGTTATGGCAAAATGGATAGACAAGAATATCAAGGCAAAGCAATAAGTAGCAAGAAAAACCCCAAAATGGAACCAACAAGGAGGAGAACACTTGAGATTGAACATGACAAGGTTGGATACATTGCCAAATATGGAAGTTTTACATCTGGGGTGTTACAACCATCGTCTCTCCTCCCATCTTCGAAAGCTAGCACTGGAACTCTCATAAGGACATCTATGGAGAGGATGCAGCAACGAATCGGGAAGATTGTAGGCGGCAGTCACGAAATAATGGTGAGGACCATGTGGCAATGTATGCGAAAGAGCGAGACAATGGCGATGAGGGCGGCGATGTACTCCCCGGCGGTAGTCGCGCCATAGTCTTTCGAGTTCATTGAGTATCTCCTCTGGATGATGGAGCAGACAGATTCACCTGAGGCGAAAGTTAGGTGGAGGTGGTGGGCGTACAGGTCGAAGGTCGAGCATCTAGAGGATAATGAATCGATCGAGTACGGTGTGTCGCTTGTGAGGATGCAGTGCCAGCCAGAGCCACAGGAGTATTCGTTCTCCCATCGCAAGAGGAGGCCGAATGGTGCGACGTTGCTTCCCCGCCGTTTTCCACGGTTCCCTCACCGCTCACCTCATTTCAACGGTGGAGATAGGGTTTAAGTTGAAGCTTCACACTAACCTAATCTTCCATCTGCTCATGCTTACAATCAGTGTGACAGCTAATGAAAATCATGCTTACAATCAGTCTCCGAGTACTACGCCAATCACCCTAAAATAGCTCTGGACCAAAAACAAAGTTGTGACACTGTGTACAAATAAAGAACAATCGATTGGTTCTTCTTTCAGAAAAAAGTACTCCCTAGAAAAGTGCCAAAATAAGCTACTAGTATTTGATTAGAGGATTTGTTGCCGAGAAAGATCCGTCCACAAAGAGCATCACCCATCCAACCTGTGGTGGATGGCAATGCTTAGATGGAGCATGGTTGGTGTCAGTAATTTTTACTTGGCACCTCGCACTCTGCATATATGTCGGTTCCATCCGTACATTTGTGCAGTTCCACCAAAATGCAACTGAATAACCCTGCTTGCACAGATAATGAAAAAGCATGATTAATTATAGTGGCACTAGTTGATGAAACATACACTAACAAATAGAAGAAACTTCATTTTCTTAATGGGAAAATATTGCGATAATATCACAGTATGTCATGCTGTGAGGGCGAGATGGGCCCTACGATGCCTCATACGGTAGGCCTCATACTGGAAATCGACCCAATTCTCCCCGATACACCTTCTTCCAGTGATGAACATTAGTGTACAATGGTAGTACAAGGAGGGGCCTTGAGACATTCCAATCTCTATTTTTGTGCAGATCAACTAAAATTCAGCAGCACAGTTTGCAGAAACACTTAAACATTAACAATGGGACTAGTTGATGAAACATATACTAACAAAGAGAAGCACTTTCTTTATCACATTGGAAATGAAATGATAGAGAGGACATGTAACATCCCAATTTTCAATTTGGATATTATTCATTAGGTCATCATATGCACCCATATTTTGTGCATTTTGAATTTGTTTTATTTGGACCCTTGGTCCTAGAAACCTTAAGCAACTCAAGGAACAATTGAGAGAGTTGGCGGTTTTCACGAAAATCCAATTTTGAATTTTCAATATTGGCAAATTGGATCAAAGTGATTTTATTCGAAATTATTTTTCCAATTATTTCAAATAAATAAAATAATGAGAGAATATAATATGACTTCTTCAAAACAGCTAGGAAATATTGGAAATTTAATTTTGAATAAAAATATATTTATTTGATTTTTATTTGCAATTTTATTCGGTTGCATTTTATTAAATTAGGGAAAAAGTTGCATTTTTAAAAAATGCATTTAGTCCAGAAAAATGTGCACATTGTCACAAATATTAGGAGGGGATGGTGAAAATTGTTTCTGGAATTTTAGGATTTTTATTTTATTTTTATTCGGATTTTTCTTCGCGGCACTATTCAGAGAGTCCTGGATTAGGGGGTCCTCGGACATCCGGACTGTATACTTTGGCCAGACTGTTGGACTGTGAAGATACAAGATTGAAGGCTTTGTCCCGTGTCCGGGTGGGACTCTCCTTTGCGTGGAAGGCAAGCTTGGCGATTCGGATATGTAGATATCCTTCTCTGTAACCGACTCTGTGTAACCCTAGCCCCCTCCGGTGTCTATATAAACCGGAGGGTTTAGTCCGTAGGACAACAACAATCATAACCATAGGCTAGCTTCTAGGGTTTAGCCTCTACGATCTCCTGGTAGATCAACTCTTGTAATACTCATATCATCAAGATCAATCAAGCAGGAAGTAGGGTATTACCTCCATCGAGAGGGCCCGAACCTGGGTAAACATTGTGTCCCCCGCCTCCTGTTACCATCAGCCTTAGACGCACAGTTCGGGACCCCCTACCCGAGATCTGCTGGTTTTGACATCGACATTGGTGCTTTCATTGAGAGTTCCACTGTGCCGTCACGATAAAGGCTTGATGGCTCCTTCGATCATCGGCAACGATGCGATCCAGGGTGAGGTTTTTCTCCCCGGACAGATCTTCGTATTCAGTGGCTTCATACGGCGGGCCAACTCGCTTGGCCATCTGGAGCAGATCAAGAGCTACGCTCCTGGCCATCAGGTCAGGTTTGGAAGCTTGAACTATATTGCCGACATCCGCGGAGACTTGATCTTTGATGGATTCGAGCGCATGTCAGGTGCGCCGCACAGTCACGACGAGCATGACTTAGCTCTGCCGTCGGACGGTGTTCGGGAGATCACACATGTGGCTACTCCGGCCCTCAATCCGGAGCAGATCGTACCGTCCGAGGACGGGTGGATGGACCCCGCCACGGAGGCCGCACACTCATCGGCGATAGAGCTGAATACTGACTTCACCTCCTATTAGACCTGTGTTACCGGACCCTTGGATTCGTCCCCGGCCATAGGCTCCGAACCGCTTGCGTCCATGTATATCGAATCTGATTGGGTACCGATCATGGAGTTTACCGCCGCGTATATCTTTCAGCACTCGCCCTTGGGCGACGTGCTAAATTCATTGAGGTCTCTCTCCTTGTCAGGAGACCCTTGGCCGAACTATGTCCGGCTTGAGTGGGAAGCGGGCGACGAAGAAATTCATTCCCCACCCACCACCCACTTAATAGCCACTATCGACGACTTAACCAACATGCTTGATTTCGGCTTCGAAGACATCGACGGTATGGACGATGATGCAGGAGAAGAACAGGAACCACCGCCCATAGGGCACTGGGCAGCCACCTCATCATATGATATATACATGGTGGACACCCCCAAAGAAAGCAATGGCAATAAGGTAACGGAGGATAATCCCTTGAGAAGCAATCTAAGCACCGGCGTCATCGACGCCGCTCTAAGCCCCGCCATAGCAAAAGCAGCGATACCGGCACAAGAGACAATAACGCTGCGGACAGTGTCGAAGACGAAGACAATCCCCTCCAGCCAGGCTTTGAGCGGGAGGATGGGCAAGCCAGCCCTAAGGAACAGGCGACAGACGGAGAATCAGGGGATGACAATTACATGCCCCTCCCCGAAGACGAGGTGAGCCTTGGCGACGAAGAATTCACCGTGCCTGAGGATCCTGTCGAGTAGGAGCGCTTCAAGCGCCGGGTTATAGCCATAGCAAAAAGCCTGAAGAAACAACAACAGCAGCTTCAAGCTGATCAAGATATGCTAGCGGATAGATGGACCGAGGTCCTGGCAGCCGAGGAATAGGAACTCGAGCGCCCAACCAAAAGTTACCCAAAGTGCAGGTTGCTACCCCAACTCAGGAGGAAGCATTAAAGCCTACACTACCAGCGTATGATGCGGCGGACCGGCCACCTCATGGCCGAGACAAAGCGGCGTATCAGCCCGAAGTCCAGCCCAGACCCCATCGCTAGTTAAACAAAAACACCAAGGCCCAGGGCTACACGCAGGACCTGCGAGACGTACTGGAAAACAAAGCAGGACATACAAGATCGATCTACAGATCACGGGGGCGCGCCCCAACACGTGACGACGACCGTCACGCCGGATATACTAAAAGCAAATCCGGCCTGGCCGAATACAACAGACAAGACTCGTATGAACTGCGTCGTGATATAGCCCGACACAGAGGCTCCGCACACCCCCTATGCTTCACCAACGAAGTAATGGATCATGAATTCCCAGAAGGGTTTAAACCCGTGAACATTGAATCATATGATGGTACTAGAGACCCCGCGGTATGGATAGAGGATTTCTTCCTCCACATTCACATGGCCTGCGTGGATGATCTACATGCCATCAAGTATCTCCCACTAAAACTCAAAGGGCCGGCTCGGCATTGGCCAAATAGCTTGCTGGAAAGCTCCATCGGAAGTTGGGAGAACCTGGCAGATGCATTCTTGGACAACTTCCAGGGCACTTATGTGCGACCACCGGATGCTGATAATTTAAGTCACATAACCCAATAGCCCGGAGAGTCAAGCAGGAAAATTCTGGACTCGGTTCCTAACTAAAAAGAACCAAAGTGTCGATTGTTCGGATGCCGAAGCCCTAGCGGCCTTTAAACACAACATCCGTGACGAGTGGCTTGACCGACATCTCAGCCAAGAGAAGCCAAAATCTATGGCAGCCCTCACGACACTCATGACCCGCTTTTACGCGGGCGAGGATAGCTGGTTGGCCCGTAGCAACAACACAGCAAGCAATCCTAGCACATCAGAGGCCAGAAATAGCAACGGCAAACCCCGACGCAATAAACACAAGCGTCGCATAAATGGTGGTAACGCCGAAGATACGGCAGTCAATGCCGGATTTAGTGGCGCATGGTCAGCGGAAAAGGCCATTCAAAAATGACAATTCAGGCCCGTCCAGTCTGGACCGCATACTCGACCGTCCATGCCAAATTCATGGCACCCCAGGAACACCAGCCAATCATACCAACAGAGAATGCTGGGTCTTCAAACAAGCCGGCAGGTCAGGTGCCGAAAACAAGGAGAAGGGGTCTCAAAGCAATGATGGAGACGAGGAGCCCAGATCACCGAATACAGGAGGGCAAAAGAAATTTCCCCCGCAAATCCAGACGGTGAACGTGGTAAATGCCACCCACACTCCCAACCCGGACCGGATGCGCACCCTTAGGGATGTCGACTTAACAGAACCAGTCGCCCCACAATATAAACTAGGGCCGATCAGCTTCAACCACACAGATCGTTCGGTTAATACCAATCAAGGCAATTCAACCGCACTAGTCCTCGACCCAATAATTGACGGGTTCCACCTCGCACAAGTCCTTATGGACGGAGGCAGTAGTCTAAACCTGCTTTACCAGGACAAAGTGCGCAAGATGGGCATCGATCATTCGATGATCAAGCCCACTAAAGCCACCTTTAAAGGTATTATACCAGGTGTGGAGGCCAGCTGTACAGGCTCCATTGACCTTGAGGTAGTCTTCGGATCACCGGGCAATTACCGTGCCGAAGAGTTAATCTTTGACATCATCCCCTTTCGTAGTGATTATCAGGCACTGCTCGGACGAACCACGTTCGCTTGATTCAACGCGGTGCCACATTATGCCTACCATAAGCTCAAGATGCCCGGTCCGCGCAGCGTCATCACGGTTAATGGCAAGGCCGAACTCCCCCTCGGTACCAAAGAGTATACCGCTGCTTTAACAGTAGAAGCAACGAGTGGCACCTTTCAATCAGACCTCGATTCGACGGCCAAGCTCCCGGACACCGCCAAAGGACTCCGAACTACTTCGCAGCAGGATAGCCCGGCTCGTCCAGAGCTCAATTAAACACTCCGGTGAAATCCAGGACATGCCACATACTTCGGCTCAACCGCTCTGTGGCACACAAACAGTTCCTTCATTTTCTTTATAGGTTCATTTTTTGCCCAGGCCAGGACCGGCGATACGGAAACAGCTCAAACGAGCAAGGGAATCTTTAGATACTCCCCTCGATGACCATCCGACTACACTCCGGATCCGCACACATCTTCTTCCCGCCTGGTCTCAGTATGTTCCGCAGTCACTTTCTCTTTTATTACATCACATGTACTCATATGCATCGACGTATTAATCAAATACAACATGTGGATTTGTACGACGCTTATCTGCCGTTATCTCCTATTGAAACTCTTTTGTCAAATGGCATCCGTACACCGCGATATGCCTTAATATGCCAGGGGCTTCGTTTTACCCATAATACGACAATAAAGTCCGAACACCTTCATGGTAGTTCAACACCGCGAACTTATAGCATTATATGCATCAGCTCCGAATCATGTCTTGGGTCAAATGTTGGGTTTGCCCGGCTCCCATGTTTTGCTCCCTTACGTTCCGCTATATCGGCTAAGGCGGCACATGGAGAACTACTGCGATTGTGTCCCGGTTCTTTCGGACGAGCACCTCAGTAGAGAAAGCCGAAAACTGACTGTCATGATATGCTGGTCAGCTGTTCGAGAAGTTGTAAAATCTTTAAGGATCCATCCCGCATAATGCCATAACCAATGCAGCGTGCGATGGATCGGCTTTTCTTCCGATCAGGTGCTTATAGAGCCCCTCGTGCGGTCTTCCGAACACCAGGGGCTGCGCCTACCTTCCTTTTTCTAAAGGTCCTATGGCTATAAGTGAGAGTGATAAAGCCCTATCGTCCAACTACCTGGTTCGCTGTGCTGAACACCTCCTTCGAAGGACCTAAAACTGGGATAAAGAGTGATCAGGTTTATCCTGAACACCCCCGTACTTCCTACATGGGGGCAAAAGCCGATGACTGGCCAACTCTCAGCATTAATATATAAAATGGTTGTGCAGGAGGATAAACTTTCATATAACAGGCAATAAATAATAGAAATTGCCTTGTTCAAAATTACAATGGACAACATGATTGTATTCATGGAAATATAATGTCCTTGGTGTATTGCTCCGCCGCAAGGCAGGAAACTTTTAGGACACTTTCATAATATAATTCAGGCTTGCGATGCTCCTTTCCCTCCAGCGGTCCCTCGGTCACCAGCTTTTCAGCATCCATCTTCCCCCAGTGCACCTTTGCGTGGGCGAAGGCCATTCACGCACCCTCTATACAGACCGACCGCTTGACGACGTGCAGTCGAGGGCAGGCACTCGCAGGCCGCTTCACGAGCCTAAAGTAGCTGCTTGGAATCGGCTCAGCGGGCCATAGCCGGATAATCAAATCCTTCATGGCTAGCTCGGCCGCCTTCTGCAGTTCGATCAGCTGTTTCAGTTGATCGGCAAAAGGCACCAGATAATTCGGTGCCAGATACTGTGACCAGAAGAGCTTATCCGCAGTGTTCCTTTCTTCGGCTCAGTAGAATTGTGCGGCATCAGATATGCTGCGTGGCAGCTCTGCAAATATCCCTAGAGAAATCCGAACTCAAGATTAGAAACATGATTTTCTCCCCAAATACTTGCCTTACATGGAACAAGCTTTACCCGCCGCGATCTTCCTCGCCTCTTGGATCTCCTGCAGGGCACCTTGGGTTTCCCCCTGGGCATCGCATGCAGCCTGATGAGCCTTGGTAAGTTCGGATTCTTTCTCCATTAGACTCTACTCCAAGGCCTCGCATCTTCTCACGACCTCTTGAAGCTCTTGCTCAGGTTCAATAACCCTGGCCTCATGCTTCTCATGAAGAGCCCGCTCTGTGGCTGCCTTTCTCTCGGCCTCGGCAACAGCCTTCTTAAGAGCCTCGAGTTCGGTGTCTGGTGTCTTTGTGTGAGGAGCCAAAGAGCTCTCGCAGGGTCTGGTGCTTGGCCGGGTCGAATTCCCATAAATTGCAAGCCCGGTGTTGACAAGGAAGGATCCGGCGAACTAACATCACCTGGACTACATTGACAAGTTTGATATTCTTGTCTTCCATATTCTTGACGCGCGTTTGGAGCACCGATAACTCGTCGGACGAAGACCAATCCGGGCCCTTCTTAGGCCAGGACGTAAGCCATAGGGGGGCTCCGGATCAGAATTAAGGAGCAGCGGCCCATTTCGTGTTGCGCGGCTCAGTGATGTAAAACCACTGCTGCTGCCACCCTTTGTTGAAATCATTGAAAGTACCTGTTGGCCATGTGACTTTGGGCATCTTGCTCACCATGGTGCCTCCGCACTCGGCGTGCTCATCGCCCACTACCTTGGGCTTCACATTAAAGATCTTCAGCCATAAGCCGAAGTGTGGCGAGATGCGTAGAAAGGCCTCGCACATGACAATGAACGTCGAGATGTTGAGGAAGGAATTGGGGGATAGATCATGAAAATCGATCCCATAGTAATACATGATGCCGCGAACGAATGGGTGGAGGGCAAACCCCAGCCCGCGGAAAAAATGCGGGAGGAAAACAACCCACTTGTGGGGTTCCGGAGTAGGAACGATCTGTCCTGCCGTCGGGAGACGGTGGTTGATTTTCTGGGCTAGGTACCTGGCCTCCCGAAGCTTTTTGATATCATTCTCTCGGACGGTAGAGGCCATCCATTTGCCTCCTGCCCCGGGTCCAGACATTTTCGGAAGGCCTTTGTGGCCGGAGGGGACGAACTCTTGGGCGCTGGGGCTCGAGCAGAGGGGAATGGATAAGCAAAAGAAGAAGGCGTGAGTGAAAAAGGGGAGTCCTTATCTCCTTATAAAGGCGTAGGGATCCAGCGCCTCCCCACTTGCCCGGAAAACTCGCTTATTCCCCAAGCGTCACGCTAAAGACGCGGTTGGATTACCCATACCCGTATTGATGAGAATCCCGAGATAGGGGGACATGATCTCTTCTTTGATAAACATGCCCATAAAACCGCCTCGCGACATGCGTAGTAGCTGGTTAGGGAGAACGGTTCGAATAAAGACCGGATCACGGCATGGTGTCACGTTAGGAAAAGTTGTCAGCGGATTAGATTTATGGAATATTGTACTCTCTGCGGTGGTATGTGGAATTTGTTTTGCAGAGCCGGACACGATCCTTGTGTTCAAAATCTTCTATGGAGTATTCGGAGAAGGAACCCGCCTTGCAAAGCTGAAGACAATCTGCGCGCCGGACTCATCGTCATTGAAGCCTGGTTCAGGGGCTACCAAGGGAGTCCTGGATTAGGGGGTCCTCGGACAGCAGGACTATATACTTTGGCTGGACTGTTGGAGTATGAAGATACAAGATTGAATGCTTCGTCCCGTGTCTGGGTGGGACTCTCCTTTGCGTGGAAGGCAAGCTTGGCGATTCGGATATGTAGATCTCCTTCTCTATAACCGACTCTGTGTAACCCTAGCCCCCTCCGGTGTCTATATAAACCGGAGGGTTTAGTCCATAGGACAACAACAATCATAATCATATGCTAGTTTCTAGGGTTTAGCCTCTACGATCTCGTGGTAGATCAACTCTTGTAATAGTCATATCATCAAGATCAATCAAGCAGGAAGTAGGGTATTACCTCCATCGAGAGGGCCCGAACCTGGGTAAACATTGTGTCCCCCGCCTCCTGTTACCATCAGCCTTAGATGCACAGTTCGGGACCCCCTACTCAAGATCCGCCGGTTTTGACACCGATAGCTATTTTTTTTTAAAATTCTTCGGACCGACTGGGCCGAAGCCCAGCCGACCCAGCGCCCGCGTCGCCCCGACCACAAGGCGGACTCCCCCTGCCACACGGCATCGCCGCCACCGTCGTGACCGAGGGGGACTCCCCTCGGCTTGCCCCTCCTCCATGGCCGCCGCACCCCTCCCCCTTATAAGCCGCCACACTGCCGCCCTCTTCCCTCATCAGCCGCCGCCGCCGTCTCGCAGCAGCAGCAAGCCGCCGCCGTCGACGCCGCACCGCCCGCTTAGCCACCGTCGCCTGAAGCGCTGCCCCGCGCCACCACCGTCTGTCGCCGAAGCCGCTGTCCCCGCCCATTGCAGGAGCTGTCGTCCCCTCCTCACCCGAGTCCGCAACCGCCGCCGCCGTCATCGGAGTTCTTCGCCGTCGATGAAAAACCATCAAAAACCGCCGATACAACCGCCGAGTCGTCCCGATTTATTTTGGTTTTTTCCTTTGGTTTTATTTTAATAACCCCATTGGTTTTAATTAATGAATGTTTGTTCATTTAGATCTGTCAACGAACATTTTCATTCGTTAGTCTCTGTTAGCAGACGTTCGTCCAGTAGATTTTCCCTTTTCTGTTTATTTTCGGCCAGGGGCCTACCTGAGTTATTTTCTTTGCAGATTAGTCCATGATCTTTAAACGATCACAACTTTTTGCTCGTTTATGCAAATCCAACGAAGCCAATGCCAAATTCTACGTTACGATCCCCTCTGTTCAGATAATCAACTTAAACCTATTTTTGAAAGTTTAAAATTTGGTTTCAAACAGATTTGAATTCGAACTTCTTTTGATCGTAACTTGAGTTTCGTATCTCTGATTTGATTGATTCTTTTTGCAAATCGAAGCTCTTCACTTGAACTTTTTGTTTAGATCTTTTTATTTGGTTTCACCTTTACCTCTTATGCTTGAGTGCTTATGAATGCTATTGTTTTTCTATGATAGATTTTCCAGACTGAGAAGCTTGGTACTACGAGTCTCTAGGGTTTTCCGTACGTCAGTAAGGCAAGTTAGACATTGATCATATCCCTTTATTACCAAGTTTTTATGCATTAGTTTCAACCCTCAAACGTTGCATGAGTAGGTTTGGGAACATGTGGTTAAGTAGTTGATGAGGTAGGAACCTAATACCCTTTTTTCAACCCCGAGATTATACGTTTTGTTACTTATTGCTTAGCCATGCTTGTAGACGTGGATTGGTATGTGTGGTTCATGAAAGTTGTGAGATATGATAACTAAGGGAAACTTAAGGTGGATACTTTAATACACATCTGGGTGGATTGGTTGCGGGCACTTGGAGAATCCAGTGTTTTGCTAGGTTATCCCGGAGTACCTTTGCGATCATCCTATGGAATGCCACCCAGGCTCAAAGGGATCATAAGACTATTCATGCTAGAAACTTTCATGTGCAGCCACAAGCCATTATGGGCTCTGGCATAGTTGAGTAAGTTGTGTGACCTCTTTCAGTGGTAGGCTAGCAGATGTAGGGGAAATTAGGTAGTACTGTCTACCCAGAGTAAAGAGTTAATGCTTCAGAAAGACTATATCTCGATCTTTCGATCATGGATGTGATCGAGTCTTGTGGGGAAAAGTGCGCTAACCTCTACAAAGTGTATAAACTAATCATGGTTAGCCGTGTCCCTGGTTATGGACATCTTGAGTATCTATTATTTGAATTATTGATTGATCTCATCACTTTACTTAATGAATTTGTTGGTTTAATTTTGTTACATGGTAATTTGGAATTGAGTTGGGGGAACCTTCTCAATAATGGCATAAACTTAGTAGTTGAATAAAATCTATTGCTTTGTTGTAGGGAAGAATTAGCTTTATGCAAATGATAAACTTAGAGCCTCCACCAGCCAAATATGCATGTAGTGATAGCTATTATTCCATCATTTTCTCTATAGTGTGATCTTGCCAGCATATTCCATGTGCTGACCTACACGGCTGCAGCGTATTATGTTGTAGAATTTTCAGATGAAGAGTAAGGTGCGATAGGTCATTGTCATGCACTCAGTTTTGTCGTGGAGTTGGATGGACTCATTTATCTTCGAAGCTTCCGTAGTTATTTAGATGGCCTTCAGCCATATTATTGTAATAAGTACTCTTTTTGAGACACTCGATGTAATAAGTGTGTGATTGAACTCTGTTATAAATCCTCGAGTACTGTGTGTGTCAGCAATACCGATCCAGGGATGACACTTAAGCACAGAGACTATATTCCATTGGGATCGGGTCACTACAAGATCGTATCAGAGCATATGCTGACTGTAGGACGCGACCACTAGGAAAAGCCACAAAGTACTCTTCTCTACTCATTTCAAACTCTTCTCTATTTCTACACTATAGATGTCGAACCCAAGGAACAAGTTCACTCAACCGGCTGCCGACACCCCTTTCGGACGACACTTGAAGGAAGTCACTAGGTACCTGAACATCGGCATACCCAGCTTCACCAGAACCTTCACCGCCACTTTACGAGAAGAGGAGCGCTGGACGATTCAAGTTCGTGTTCCAAGAAGGACTTCTGCACCAATTACCGAGCCCATCAAGTTTTCCTCTGATGCACCAACCTGGAGTTTAGGGAAGAGCGTGGCCGCCCACATCGCCATTGGATGCATAGGAGAGGTGTACAACAAGGATCTTAAAGACACCACCTACCAAATATGTGGACGGCAAGATGAGCAACGGGAGATGATTCGCACTAGGAAGGATAAATCTATTGCAGCCTACATACATGAGTTGAACCAGCACATTCGTCATTATGAGAACCAGATGTGCGCTAACATGATAGATATAAAGAAGGTGATGACCTAGAATATGGAGCTAGAAGAGGAACTCAAGGCTACATGTGATGGATATGAACAAGAAATTGCTATACTACTAGAGAAGAATGAAGACCTGAGGAGGAAGCTCGGAATACCCATGGTGAAGCCTGAGCCTGGAGTGGACATTCGTTCTGAAGACTACGTCATACTAGACGACACATACACAGACCCCGATAGCGATGATGAAGACAATGATGATTATGAAGACGAAGTTGGAGCAGATATTATGGAGTCTTCCACCGATCAAAATTTCTAGTCAACCACCATATCAGTATTAGTATTCTTCCAAGTAGTTAGAAATCGTTGCGAGATCTTGTAAGAGTAGCTTAGGTCAATTGTATGAATCTTGTTTGAATTGAGTGGTGTGAATTGAATATGTTTATCTCATGTGCATATGGGTAGTAAAATATCTCTTTAGACCCTATTCTATTATGTTCTCACCCCTCTAAACCTATCAGATACCTCCGAGACATGACCCCGGATTCGTATTCCCGCCGGAGCTCACTCAGTTGATCCAGGAGCAGAATGCCTTGATGTAGTTGCTAGTCCAGAACTAAGGCAACAACAACAATAACCCACTGCCACCATCCCCAGTTGACAACTTACCCCGTTTCCTAAGGTTGAATCCGCTGGTGTTCTCTAGCAGCACCGAGCCGATTGTTGCTGATGATTGGCTCCGAAAGATTGGAAGGGAGCTGACCACCGTAGGTTGCACTGATGCTGAGAAGGCGCGCTTTGCCGCACACCAACTGGATGGACCCGCAACCTCATGGTGGGAGAACTACACCGCCAATTCCCCCGTGGCCAATGTTACCTGGGATCAGTTTCAACATGCCTTCCACACTACACATGTCTCAGCTTGAGCCATGAGTATGAAGAAGAGTGAGTTTCGCAACTTACGCCAAGGGAATCATATTGTGGCGCAGTACGTGGATGAGTTCAGCAAGTTAGCACGCTACGCCCCAGATGATGTGGCCACAGATGCCGGGAAGTAGGAGAAGTTTCTTGAGGGACTGAATGATGAGCTGAGTATGCAGTTGATGGTGGCAACATTCACCAACTACCAGGAGTTAGTAGACAGGGACCTCATGATTTTAGGCAAGCAGCAGTAGATAGAGAACCGCAAACGAAAGTATGGATAGGGGAAGTACAACTCTGGAGCTCAGCAGAAGCCTCGCTATTCCCCGTACTCGGGAGGACACACTCATACCCATGGAGGACATAACCATGGAGGCCATTCCACAATGGAGGAAATTCACACAACCACAGTGTCCCTAAGAATAGTAATGGGAGTGGAGGAAACAACAGTCAGTGCCGTTCCAACCCCGCTACACCCGCCAAGAAGGATCTGAGTCACATTACTTGTTTCAAGTGCGGGAAGACTGGACACTCTGCCACCAAGTGTGCTGAAGCAAAGAATGGTAATGGTAATGGAAGCTCAGGGAAGAAGCCAAATCCCTTCACCAGAAGTCAGGTGAACCACATCAACATGGAGGAAGTTGAAGAGCAGCCTGATGCAGTCATTGGTAAGTTTTTGATTAAGTCATTTACAGCACTTGTTCTTTTTGACACTGGTGCATCGCATACTACTAGGGAAAACCGTAGTAGTAGCGCGGGTTTAATGCCCACTAGTAGCGCGGGACACCGCACTACTAATAAGGCGCTACAGCTATTACTTAGCAGTAGCGCGTGCGACACGCGCTACTGCTAAGACACATAGCCGCAGCGTTTGTTCTCTCCCGCGCTGCTGCTAATCTAGCTAGTAGCAGCGTGTTTACTATCCATCTCTACTAGTATTCTTTTTTTCATTTTTTTATTTTGAGTGTATTTATACGCTGTTATACAAATTTTGGTACAATACCAATTATGAGGTTTATATCATTATGTCCATAACAGTGTGTCAAATGAAGGTGGATTAGGTTCAAGGGGAGGCAATATGTGGTGCATGTCAAAGTATACTACTAATCCAAACTTGATCTAGTTTGGACTAGTAGTACTTTCGATGTGCACCACATGTTGCCTCCACTTGAATCTAATCCGCTAGCACAAGCTATTTAATCATCATCATAGTCATTACCACCAATAGTAGTTATTTAATCATCATAGTCATAGTGTAGCACATCATCATCTTCAAACTCATTCTAGCTAGCTAATCACCACCAACACTAGCTGCGGTAGCTATCTAATCACCACCAACACTAGCTATTTAATCGTCATAGTCATTACCACCAACACTAGCTATTTAATCGTCATAGTCATAGTGTAGCACATCATCATCTTCAAACTCATTTCTAGCTAGCTAATCACTCCTGCTGCTCTCTCTCAGGTAAAATAACATAAAACATGTTTAGCACTCCTGCTTCATCAAGTTGGAGCATGCAGATGAACCTGTCTTTGCGCTGCGCTTCTGATTGCTGCCCCCTAGTACTTCTCTGCAATTGTTCACAATTTTTCTCCAGTCTTTCACTATTAAGCATTCCTCGCTATTAGAAATCCTGAATGCACTAAAGTGCATTGTAGGATATCTTGGCCGTAAGCTAACAATTCTCATGCGACCTTTAGTCTTGATCCAATGAGGCACAACATTCATCGGGAGTCCCTGTTGAAGAACATTGTATAGTAACATACTTAGCAATGAAGTTTATCTTAAAAATAATGTATGCAAAAGATGCACTGAGGACAAATAGTAAAAATCTTACCATCTTTCCTAAATAGATGTGACCGTAGTTCAGTAAAAACACTATTGGTCACACGTTTTGAGTACTAAGATTTTTAAGTCCAGAAAAATAATTTGTCTTGATAGTATGAAGATCCTCAAGCCATGAAACGTAATGAATTATCTCCTCGCAGTTTAGTTCAGCCCCGGGACAGTAGTAGGTCCTGTCTACCAAGCGCTGGACATGTTTGCTTGAACGGAAATAAGCTGTCAATAGAAATTAGTTGTCAACTATTTTTGAATAAACAATATCAAAGACATAAATATGGTTGAGAAACTCACATAATGGTATAACTGGAGGCGTCTGCACATCGACCCAGATGTCGATATTACCTTCAATATCATCTTCCGGACGAATATCAAAGGTGATAACCATATCAAGCTCAAATGCATAAGTCTTGCATAGTGCTAGCTAAGTTTTGCATCCAAAATAGGTGTGGGTGTCTGCGTTGTATAATTTTGTGTGGAAAATACAACCATGCTCGGTCTTCAAGTAAACTCTCTTTACCTCCATAGTAGTTTTCATACGACTGAAACCTATCTTATCCAAGACAAAAACTCTTGCATGGCAGGGGATATGCTAGTAGAATAGTAAAAAAATTAAATTATAAGTTGAAGCAAATGAAGTATATGTCATGCTTAATTACAAAAAAAGACTTGTCGTCGTGACTTACTGTATCTAGTTCGAAGTTCTCGTCTAGCTTGATGCTGAAGTGCCAATCATCATCTAGGAAGATTCTGTCGCACAGGCCGCGCTCGTCTTCGCAATATTTGCAAATACCGAAATCCTTTGTGTCGTCAGACATTTCCTATGTTCATAGTTGAAACATTAATTGAAAATCGATCGAAGACAACTACCAGGATACTCAACACACAAATCCGGGGCACTCGATATTTCCTACATATTCTGGCACAAGTCATGCCAAGATTCACGGAAAAATCCAGCATGACCTTTGCTAAAATAGGACATATCGAGCACCTGAAATTTGCCGGAATGAAAATGAATCAATACTCCGGCAAAACATAAGCCACTCGGAGGTGTAACCTGCAAGCATGACCGGCCACTTGGGCAAGCACAAATCGTATTTGAGCAACACAAGATATACATTTAAGAATATCTTATAGGACTCATATTGACATGACCATTCAATAAGAAAAACCAAATCGTAAAATAAATAAGTATTCAAATTAGCATGCATTCAATAAGCAAAAGTAAATAATCTCTTGCGTCCGTACATCGTCGAATATTATCACTAATACATCCCGAATAGTATCATACATATAACATCACTAATACAACTAAAACCCTAGCGAACGACGGGTATCGGCACGGGCGGTGGACACCCAAAGAGAAGGAACCATCACATGATCATAGCTCTAGTGAGATCCCTAGAGAACCTGCTAGGTATTGGAGAACATGTGCTCCAGCGCAACCAAGTAGCGACGAACGTGCGCGTCCTCCTCGCTGACACGGTGACGTACCACCTCCGCAGGGTCCTCAAGCCTCTCGACCGTCACTGGCCCACGCGACCGCCACCAAAGAAGGTTCGGGTCAATGACGGGCTGACTCCTCACCAAGCTGCATCCCCAGTAGGTAGCGCCTCCCAGTACCAGCCCGGCGGAACCCAGTCCCGGACATGGCCCATCTGGTCAAGCAGGCATCCTCCACCGAGTCGACGACGACAATGCGGGATAGGCATCATCGACGTCGATGCGGGAAAAATTGCTTTAACTAAAAAATAACAAAAATGTAACATGTTCAACTAGTTCTTACTAAAAATAAACTTACTATAAATAAAAATAAACTAGTACCTAATTACTACCTAGTTCTTACTAACTAATTAGTACCTAGGAACTACTGCCCTAATTACCATCTAATTTGATGAACGTAGGGGTGGAAAGTGGTAGCAGATATTCCAATTATCCAACTTAAAAGTGAAATAAGTGGTCAAATTTTACTCGTTTTATTATGCATTACAATAGTGTTTATTCATCATCTAAGAAAACATCCGAGCCGCATCTGTATCCGATAACATCCGCATCTGATTCGTTTCCACCCATAGATGAACCCTAACTAATTTGATGCAACTAAAATTTGAAGAACCCTAGGCAGAGGTAGGGGAGGGGGAGGAGCAGGCGTGCTCACCTTAGGTCCCTGCGGCGAGGGAGGGGCAGGCGGCGTCGAGGTCGGGGTCGGGGCTCGGGCGCGCGCGGAGGGCGGCGTCGAGGTCGGGGTCAGGGGCGGCATTGAATCCGGGGTCGGGGGCGGCATCGAGGGTGTGCGGAGAGCGACGGGAGAGCACGCAGCAGCCGACGGGTGACGGCGGCAACGACAGCGGAGGAGTTGGATTTGGGGAAAGTGGCCGTGGGGAAGAATGAACCGCACGGTTAAGTCAGAAGTAGCAGTAGCGCGTTCCAGGAAGTGCGCTACTGCTAAGCTAGCTATAGCGCGTTCCTCGATATGCGCTACTACTATTCCTTTCTCTTTCCCCCCTTTTTCATTTATTTTTCTTTAAATTTTATTTTTTCCCTTTCACCTTTTTCTATTTCTTTCAGTTTCATTTACTTTTCTATTTGCTTTCCATTTAATTTTATTTCCTTTAGCAGTAGCGCCTTTCAGCATAAACGCGCTGCTACAAAGCAAGTAGCGGTAGCGCGGTTCGACGTAGATCACTATTACTATGTGTAGCCTATCGGCTAAGCCATGGGAATTTTACTAGTAGCGCTTTTATCTTCAGGCGCGCTACTGCTACAACTATATCTGTAGCACCGTTTACATCAGCGCACTACTGCTACTTAGCACCAGCGTGCTTTTTTAACACGCGCTACTGCTAAAGTTCTGTGTATAAGGTTTTCCCTAGTAGTTTCATACATATCAAGGGGATTTGTGGATAAGTTTGAGTTGCCAACCATAGCCATTAGGTCACCCATGTTAGTGAGCTCATCAGGAGCGGAATATATGGCTAGCCGATGGTGTTATCAGTTTCCATTGACCATAGGTAAGCATGTTTTCCCCTCAGACCTCATTATTTTGGAATCACAAGGATTGGATGTAATACTATTGAGGAAACATCGATTGTGCTAGTAAGTCAATTCTTCTCACCACCTCAGAGGGGAAACGAATCAAGTTTGTGTCTAGGCATGCGCCAAGGAGGACTCAAGTAAATTCACTCTTGGGAGTTGTTCAAGAGGAAGTGCCAGTTGTGAAGGATTATCCCGATGTATTTCGGGAGGAATTACCAGGCATGCCACCAGAACGAGATATAGAGTTCTTGATCGAGTTGTTGCTAGGCACCGGACCAATATCTAAGAGACCGTATCATATGCCCGCAAATGATCTGGAGGAGATTAAGAAGCAGATTATGGAGTAATTGGAGAAAGGTTATATTATATCAAGTTCATCACCGTGGGGAGCCCCAGCGCTCCTAGTTGAGAAGAAGGATGGATCCTTGAGAATGGTTGTTGATTATCGTGCATTAAATGAGGTGACGATCAAGAACAAATACCCTCTACCGATGATCAATGATTTTTTTGACCAACTGCAGGGAGCTAAAGTATTCTCCAAGATCGATCTTCGATCAGGATATCACCAGCTGAAGATCTGAGAATAGGATATACCCAAGACAGCTTTTACCACAAGGTATGGGCTATATGAGTACACGGTCATGTCTTTTGGTTTGACTAACGCCTCTGCCTACTTTATGAGTATGATGAATAAGGTGTTCATGGAGTTCTTGGATAAGTTTGTGGTCGTGTTCATTGATGATATATTGGTGTACTCGAAGAATGAAGAAGAACACAAGGAACATTTGCGCTTGGTTCTCGAAAAGCTTAGGGAACATCAGTTATATGCCAAGTTCAACAAATGTGAGTTTTGGTTGAAGGAAGTGAGATTTCTCGGACATGTTATATCTGGAGAAGGTATAGCAGTAGACCCTTCAAAGGTCCATTCTATCACCGAGTGGTTGGCACCCACCTCAGTTGGAGAGATACATAGTTTCCTTGGACTCGTAGGACATTATCGGAGATTCATTGAGAATTTTTAAAAGATTGCGAAGCCCATGACGGAGTTATTGAAGAAGGACACCAAGTTCAAATGGACCGAGGAATGTGAGGCAAGTTTTCAGGAGTTCATGAAACGTTTAGTTACAACCCCAGTGCTAATTCTCCCGAATATACGCAAGGATTTCCAAGTATATTGCGACGCTTCTCGTTAGGGACTTGGAGGTGTTCTTATGCAAGAAGGAAGAGATGTTTCATATGCCTCACGACAACTTCGACCTCATGAGTTGAATTATGCCACACATGACTTGGAGTTAGCAGCCGTAGTGCACGCGCTCAAGACCTGGAGACATTTTCTTATTGGAAATCGTTGGAATGTTTACACAGATCATAAGAGTTTGAAGTACATCTTCGCACAGAAGGAGTTGAACCTCAGGCAGAGGAGATGGTTGGAGCTCATAAAGTATTATGACATGAAACTGCATTATCATCCAGGAAAGGCCAATGTTGTAGCAGACGCGTTGAGCCGCAAGAGTTATGTTAATACCCTCATAACCGGAGGATTACCCCAGGAGTTAGCCGATGATCTCAGAGAACTTCAAATGGAGATAGTTCCGAGAGGTTTTGTTGTAGCGTTGGAAGTTCAGAACACGTTGTTGGGAAAGATTCGAGAAGCTTAGAAGAGTGATAAGGAGATTGCGGAGATAAAGGAAAAGATTAGTAAAGGAAAGGCCAAAGGTTTTCATGAGGATGAACACGAAAATTTAAGGTTTGAGGATCGTATCTATGTGCCAAATGATCCAAAGATCAGGAAGTTAATTCTTCAGGAAGCTCATGATTCGCCATACTCAATTCACCCAGGCAACACCAAGATGTATTTGGATTTGAAGGAACATTTCTGGTGGACAGGTATGAATAAGGATATTGCCGAGTACGTAGCAGTATGTGACGTATGTCAGAGAGTTAAGACAGAGCATCAAAAGCCAGCAGGATTACTTCAGCCTTTGCCGATACCTGAATGGAGGTGGGATAAGCTTGGCATGGATTTCATCACTGGATTACCCAGGACACGATCAGGATATGACTCCATCTGGGTAGTAGTTGATCGCTTAACCAAAGTGGCTCACTTCATCACCGTGAAAACCACTTATACGAGTGCGAAGTTGGCCAAGATATATATGACCAGGAACGTATGTCTGCATGGAGTTCCGAGGACCATCGTATCAGATAGAGGAGCACAGTTTACCTCGAAGTTTTGGAATCACTTACACCAGACTTTGGGTACTAGGCTAGAGTTCAGTACAACCTTTCATCCACAGACAGATGGACAGACCGAGAGAGTCAACCGTATTCTAGAGGACATGTTGAGAGCTTGTGCGCTAGATTATGGATCTAGTTGGGATGATAATTTGCCTTACACAGAGTTCTCGTACAACAACAACTACCAAGATAGTTTGAAGATGGCGCCTTTCGAAGCCTTGTATGGATGGAGGTGCAGGACACCATTGATGTGGGATGAAGTTGGAGACCAACAATTTTTCGGGCCAGATTTAATCAGAGAGTCTGAGGAGAAGGTCAAGTTGATTCGTGATAGACTCAAGGTAGCTCAGTCCAGGCAGAAGAGTTATGCCGATACTAAACGCAAGGAGGTAGCCTATGAAGCCGGAGACAGAGCATATCTTCATGTGTCACCACTTACAGGAGTTAAACGATTTGGAGTCAAAGGAAAGTTAGCACCAAGATTTGTAGGGCCATACCGAGTTATGGAACATATGGGTGAAGTTTCCTACAAGTTGGAGTTACCCGAAGGTTTGTCAGGAGTTCATGATGTGTTTCACGTTTCCCAATTGAAGAAGTGCCATGCAGAGATGGCCGATATTCCTCTGAGAGATACAATGCCCCTGGAAGCAATTCAGTTGGAGAGTGACCTAACCTATGATGAGAAACCCATCAAGATTCTCGAGTTCGCCAACCGAGTTACACGCAGCAAGGTCATCAAGTTTTGCAAAGTTCAGTGGAGCCACCATACCGAGGAGAAAGCCACCTGGGAGTGAGAAGAAGACCTCCAGAAAGACCACCCACACCTTTTTGCTAGTCAACCCGAATCTCGAGGGCGAGATTCATCTTAAGGGGGGTAGGTTTGTAACATCCCAATTTTCAATTTGGATGTTATTCATTAGGTCATCATATGCATCCATATTTTGTGCATTTTGAATTTGTTTTATTTGGACTCTTGATCCTAGAAACCTTAAGCAACTCAAGGACCAATTGAGAGAGTTGGAGGCTTTCACAAAAATCCATTTTTGAATTTTCAAAATTGGCAAACTGGATCAAAGTGATTTTATTCGAAATTATTTTTACAATTATTTCAAATAAATAAAATAATGAGAGAAGATAATATGACTTCTTCAAAACAGCTAGGAAATATTGGAAATTTAATTTTGAATAAAATATATTTATTTGATATTTATTTGCAATTTTATTCGGTTGCATTTTATTAAATTAGGGAAAAAGTTGCATTTTAAAAATTGCATTTAGTCCAGAAAAATGTTCACATTGTCCCAAATATTAGGAGGGGATGGTGAAAATTGTTTCTGGAATTTTAGGATTTTATTTTATTTTTATTCGGATTTTTCTTCATGGTGCTATTTAAAAGAAAACTTCATCGAACGACTGGGCCGAAGCCCAGCTAGCCCAGCGCCCGCGTCGCCCCGACCGCGAGGTGGACTCCCGCCGCCGCACGGCATCGCCACCACCGCTGTGACCGAGGGGGACTCCCCTCGGCTTGCCCCCTCCTCCAAGGCCGCCGCACCCGTCCCCCTTATAAGCCGCCACCCCGCCGCCCTCTCCCCTCATCAGCCGCCGCCGCCATCTCGTAGTACCACCAAGCCGCCGCCACAAGTGCCTCCGCCGATGCCACCGCAGCCACACCACCCACTTAGCCACCGCCGCCTGCCGCGCCGCCCTGCGCCACCACCGCCCGTCGTCGGAGCAGCCGTCCTCGCTCATCGCTGGATCCGCCGTCCCCGCCCCGCCCGAGTCCGCAACCGCCGCCGCTGCCGTCGCCGGTGTACGTCGCCGTTGACGAAAAACCGTCGAAAACCGCCGGTACAACCGCCGAGCCGTCCCGATTTATTTTGGTTTTTTCCTTCGATTTTATTTTAATAACCCAATTGGTTTTAATTAGCAAACGTTCGTTCATTTAGATCTATCAATGAAAATTTTTGTTCGTTAGTCTCTGTTAGCGGACGTTCATCTGATAGATTTTTCTTTTTCTGTTTATTTTCAGCCAGGGGCCTATCCGTAGTTATTTTTTTCGCAGATCAGTCCCTGATCTTTAAATGATCACAACATTTTGCTCGTTTATCTAAATCCAACGAAACCAACGCCAAATTATTCATTATGATCCCCTTTGTTCAGATAATCAACTTAAACATGTTTTTGAAAGCTTAAAATTGGTTTCAAACATATTTGAATTCAAACTTCTTTTGATCGCAACTTGAGTTTCGTATCTCTGATTTGATTGATTCTTTTTTTGCAAATCAGAGCTCTTCACTTGAACTTTCTGTTTAGATCTTTTTATTTGGTTTTACCTTTGCCTCTTATGCTTAAGTGCTTATGAATGCTATTGTTTGTCTACGATAGATTTTCTAGACTGAGAAGCTTGGTACTACGAATCTCTAGGGTTTTCCGAACGTCAGCAAGGCAAGTTACACCTTGATTATATCCCTTTATTACCCAGTTTTATGCATTAGTTTCAACCCTCAAACGTTGCATGAGTAGGTTTGGGAACATGTGGTTATGTAGTTGTAACGCCCCGAGACCGATGTGCCAGGTGTCGTTCAGTTATTCGTTGTCGTTGCCGTGTCATTTGCTTGCGTGTTGCATCTTATCATGTCATCATGTGCATTGCATCATCATGTTTTTAAAACTTGCATCCGTCCCGGCCTCCTCGTCCTCTCTGTTGTCCGTTCTGAGCCCAGACACACTTGCACGCGCCCGCGACACGTCCGAAATATTATTTTATAAGTGGCCGGAAAATGTTCTCAGAATGGGATGAGATTTGACGTGTGGTCTTATTATAGTGTAGATAGACCGCCTGTCAAATTTCATCGCATTCGGAGTTCGTTTGATGCCCCAATGGTTAAATATAGCGGCAATAGTAGCCGGTTTAACGTCGGACGTTTTCGGTCTCCGGAAACTGTTGTCGGGTTTTCCCTCTCTTCTCTTCTCTCAGCTCGAGACCGTCTTCACAACTCACTACCTACCGCCAGGTCCAACCTATCCTCTCTCGTCAGCCCGCGGCCCTCCTCGCGCACGTCCGAAAGCTGTCCCGGACCCGACTCAGGCTGTCGCTACCGTTGTGTCCGGATCATCCCCGAACATCTGCAAAACGTCACCGTTTTCTCATTTGGTCTCCCTAAGCTTTTATTTCACGACCGTCCGTTTAAGATCGGAGGGACCAAATGCCCCTATCCAAAAATCCAGCGCTCTATATATAGACCAATCCCCTAGGCAGCAACCCTAAATTCTAGCCCTCTTGTCCCATCGCGCCGCCACCTACCTTTCTTCCTCGGGTTCTTCCCTGATCCAGATCCACCTCGTTTCCTGCAGCCTCCTCCCTCCTCGGATCAGCCGCCGCCACCCATCAAATCCGTGCATCCGCAGCGCCACCCACCCCCCTCGTTTTCTTCACTGGACCAATCCCGCAGCCTCCTCCCGATTCACCAATCAGCCACCACCATAATCTCAAATCCATCGATCCACCCAACCACGCATCTTGCTCCTCCTGTGCACCCCGCCTTCGCCCGCCGTGCCTCGTCGGACCGGCCTTGCCGGAGACCAGCACAGCTCACGCCTCCAGCCATCCCCGTCGAGCCGTCGGCGTCCTCCAGCAGAGCCGCGCCCTTCCTCTCCAACCTCCCCTCGTCTAGGAGCCGAGCTCCTCGATCCATCCTCACGCCCGAGGCCTCCCAGCCGACCCCGCCTCCTCTGCTTGCCCCTCGTCTGCCCGAGCACCGCCGCGCCGGCTGGCGAGCCGACGCAGACGAGCACCAGTAGGACGCCCTCGTCGCCCCTGTCCTCCTTCTTCCCCTTCTCCTTTCCTCCTTCCCTCACATGCCTCTCTCTCTCTGTGTGACTTGCCGCAGCAGGGAACCGCCGCCGCCCGAGGCTTCCTCGACCCCGTCACCGACCAGATCCGTGACTGCCTTCGCCGCCGGAGACCAAGCAGCGCCGCCCCGCCTGCATCACGCCTCTCCCCATGCCTGGATCTGCCGCCGCACGCACCTGGGCCGCCTCCTCTTCCACCGTTGACCGCGGCCCCCGCACCCCCTCGCTCGATCCAGGCGGGATCGAGGAGCGGGACGAGCCCAGGCCTCAACCGCCTCCCAGGCCCAGATCGCGCCGCCCCCGCCTCGGCCTGCCTCCTCTCCACGTCCGGGCCAAGAGCCCAATGGGTGAGCCACACCCCAGCGCCCGCCTCTGTATTTTTTTCCCTTCCTGCTGTGGGCTTGCACCAGATTCAGCCCGTTGTGTATTTTTTTTTCTCCAGCCCTGCGAATTTAGTAATTATCCAGAGTTTGCCAGTTTTGCAGATTAGTCCCCCTTGTTCATGCATTTAATAACTCATGAACCATGCATCGGATTAAAATGTTTTATATATGAAACTTGCTCAGAATTTTGTGTAGATTAATAATATCCAACTTTCACCCATGTTTAAAATGTTTAAAATGTTGTTTGCATTAATTTTCCCCTATGCCATGCTAAAATGATTTATTTCATAACTAAATAACCGTAACTCCGATTTTAATAAACTTTATATGTAAATGGGGTAGAATTTTGCCTAGTTTAACATGGTGGCCTCATCTTGCATGTTTAAAAAACTCTAAAATATTGTTTAGGGCAGAACAGTACCAAACCTTAAAATATGCATATGAGGATTTTCCGGAATTGTTGTTCGTTGCTTCCGGCCTCATTTAAACTTGACTAGTTGGGTAGTGTTCATTTGCTTCACCTTCTTGCCATGTTTAACAACATTTAATATTGTTGGGTACATAAACGAGAGAGAACTAACTAATTGATGTGGTGTTTTGTCAATATGCATCCCGATGCATATTGGGCTCCACTTAAATTTGTAGGTTTGTTTGTGCACTTTGCCATGCCTTGCTTCATTAAACCGGTCATGCATCATACTTGCTTGCGCATCATGCCATGTCTATGTCGTGGTTGTTTACTATGTTGTTTGCTTCTTTCCGGTGTGCTTCTTTGGGTTGTATCCGGTAACGTCGTGATTGTGAGGATCCGTTCGTCTACGTCCGTTTGTCTTCTTCATGGACTCGTTCTTCTTCCTTGCGGGATTTCAGGCAAGATGATCATACCCTCGAAATCACTACTATCTTTGCTATGCTAGTTTGCTCGCTCTTTGCTATGCCAATGCTACGATGCCTACCTTTTGCTTGTCAGCCTCCCAAGTTGCCATGTCAAACCTCTAATCCACCATGTCCTAGCAAACCGTTGATTGGCTATGTTACCGCTTTGCTCAGCCCCTCTTATAGCGTTGTTAGTTGTAGGTGAAGATTGGAGGTCGTTCCTTGTTGGAACATTTACTTACTTGTTGGGATATCACAATATATCTTATTTAATTAATGCATCTATATACTTGGTAAAGGGTGGAAGGCTCGGCCTTATGCCTGGTGTTTTGTTCCACTCTTGCCGCCCTAGTTTCCGTCATATCGGTGTTATGTTCCCGGATTTTGCGTCCCTTACGCGGTTGGGCTATAATGGGAACCCCTTGGCAGTTCGCCTTAAGTAAAGCTTTTCCAGCAATGCCCAACATTGGTTTTACCATTTGCCACCTAGCCTTTTTCCCTTGGGAGTCGCGCATCCCGAGGGTCATCTTTATTTTAACCCCCCCCGGGCCAGTGCTTGTCTAAGTGTTGGTCCGAACTAGAGTCCTTTGCAGCGCCACCTCAGGGAAACTTGAGGGCTGGTATTTAGTTGTACGGAGCGCTCATCCGGTGTTGCCCTGAGAACGAGATATGTGCAGCTCTTGTCAGGATGTCGGCGCATCGGGCGGTATTGCTGGTTTAGTTTTACCCTGTCGAAATTTCTTGTTGTACCGGGATACCGAGCCTGATCGAAACGTCTCGGGTGGAGGTCTATTCCTTCGTTGACCGTGAGAGCTTGTTATGGGCTAAGTTGGGACACCCCTACAGGGATTTGATCTTTCGAAAGCCGTGCCCGCGGTTATGGGCAGATGGGAATTTGTTAACGTCTGGTTGTAGAAAACCTGAACTTGACCTTAATTAAAATACATCAACCGCGTGTGTAACCGTGATGGTCTCTTTCCGGCAGAGTCCGGGAAGTGAACACGGTTGTTGGAGTTATGCTTGACGTAGTTAGTCCAGGATCACTTCTTGATCATACTTTTATCGACCGTGCTTTGCCTTCTCTTCTCGCTCTCTTTTGCGAATAGGTTAGCCACCATATATGCTAGTCGCTTGCTGCAGCTCCACCTCATACCTTTACCTTACCCATAAGCTTAAATAGTCTTGATCGCGAGGGTGCGAGATTGCTGAGTCCCTGTGGCTCACAGATACTTCCAAAACCAGTTTGCAGGTGCCGATGAGACTGTGCAGATGACGCAATCAAGCTCAGGAGGAGCTCGATGAAGATCTTGTCCTTTGTGTGGTTTCGTTCTAGTTGATCAGTAGTGGAGCCCAGTTGGGGTCGATCGGGGACCTTTGTCGCATTTGGGGTTCTTTCTTTTATTTTGGTTCCGTAGTCGGACCATGAGTGTATTTGATTGATGTAATGTTTTATTCATGTAATTGTGTGAAGTGGCGAGTGTAAGCCAACTATGTATCTCTTTCCCTTATGTATTACATGGGTTGTGTGAAGATTACCTCACTTGCGACATATGCCTTCAATGCGATTATGCCTCTAAGTCGTGCCTCGACACGTGGGAGATATAGTCGCATTGAGGGTGTTACAAGTTGGTATCAGAGCCTTCCCCGACCTTAGGAGCCCCATTGCTTGATCGTTATTAGTGGCCGAGTTGTGTCTAGAGAAATGTTTTGAGTCAATTAGGAATTATATATCGGAGAGTTTAGGAATTCTTTTTACTTCCCAGTCTCCTCATCGCTCTGGTAAGGCATCCTGACGTAGAGTTTTGACTCTTCTCTTCTCAAATTACACTAAAAAAAATTTAGGATCACGGGGGTATCTTGGAATCGTTCCGATGGTTTTATGATGAGAACATTGTCTTGGTGCCTCCTGTCAGGGGTTTTGTGGAAGTGTCCCGGGGAGTTGAGCTCTGAGGTGTTGTCGTCGTAATTTTATCGTTGCAGTTCTGAAATACCTGAGTTTAGTACGCCGACATCGAAAATCTCTTTTATGCAGTTCGTTGGTGAGATAACCTCGACGCCACCCAGTACTGGGGCGGGAGTTCGGGAGTATCGCCATAACTTGTATAACGGATGCTTTTCGAAGGTTGAGGTAGATGATTTCCGAAGGTTTCTTGGTTATGTGTTGAAGGATGGATACAGCTGGATGTAGGATTTGTTAGTTTTGGGTGAGATATTATGCTTCCCCTGTATCCCCAACACCTGATTGCATAACCGGAAAATTTCGGGAGTTTCATAGGTGGGAATTCAAGTAGCTCTTAGGATTTCTTTCCGACAGATCTATGATATGACATTGGGGTTTGACGTCTAGTGGTCCGCCTATTCACGGTCGGTTTTATAGTGGTCTCGTTGTGTCTTAAAGAGTCCTTGGCTATGCCGACTCGGGGACGCTTCGTATGTCATGTGCACTGCCTTGTACATGATGGTGCTGTATGATCGAGCCCGTGTAGGTCCCACCACGAAAACTTCGGACGAAATCTCTATCATATGTTTGTTCTGGCTGATTCTGTAAGCCAATCCTTTGTTTTGTTTTGAGTTGTGGTATTCGAGTTGCTTCGAAGTCAAATGTTGATTCCATACCTTTTTCCTAAGCGGTATTCTCATACTCCTATGCGAATACTAATCCTTCTTGGTCATCGAGATTGTCATCTAAAATTCTTTTCAACCGGCGTGTTTTCTCTTCAAGTGGATACAATCATTTCAACAACCGCAAGATCAATTATCACTTCTTCTCAACGATGTTCGTTTCATCTATTCTAGTTTGTCTTTGTTTTCTCCCACCCTCCCTCCCTTGTTTTCTCCCAGGATTCAGATTTCTTATTCAAGTATCCTTTTATTCATGTGAAGTCTCCCCATTCTTTTTCGTCAATATTCTTATCCGGTGATTCTCATGAAGATTCTAATGGAGTCTCAAGTTCATCATTCTTCATTCTTTTTCTTCTCCGGTGTTGTCAATTCAAGCTTTCGGGGTTGATCATATTCTTTTCCGTATTTCATTGCATTCTCATACCGGTGCACCTCATAGTAATTCACTTCTCACTATTCAATTGTTCCGGAGTGCTCAAGATATCTCGAAGATTCCTGTTTCCACTCTGCTTTTGTTCAAGATCTTTCGAGGATGTCACCTCATTCAAGCCATTTAATTCAACCGGTGCAACCTCTCTTTTAAATCATTTCAATGGTGCTTATTTTGAGTGGGCCCTAACCCACAGGTCTATTCCCAGGATCTTACCTAGCTCTTCTAATTTTTCCCGGAGCTATTCTCAAATCTTTTAAAGTTTGAAGTAGGAATGAATTGTCATCAGTCAAATGTTTTTCTCCAAGATCTTTCAAATTCTTATCATCGTTGGCTCAACTTTTCCATTCTTTATTCCGGAGTGTCTAAATAATTCATGGTGGTGTTTCTCGTGGTCATTCTCGGATTTTGAAGACCGAAGAAGAGTTTCTCTTTAATCTCGCTCCATTCTCTTCAAGATTCGTGATTCCACCTTGTTGCCATCCTCTCATAATTATATTCGATTGTGAGAATTCTTTTCACCCATCCGGAGCATTTCAAGGGTATTTTCAGTTTGATTATCCGGAGTCCATCATTTCAGAAGACTTGTTCATTCTCAGCTTTCAGCTCTCGTTCCCCAAATCTCACCGGTGCATCATTCAATATTCTCTAATCAGCTCATGATCTTTTGTTCTCGTGGATCTAATTTCCATCAAGTATTTTCATTCGTTCTCTAATTCTTCCCGGTGTTTCTTTATCTTTACTTCGTTCATTTCCAATTCTTACGGTGATTCGTTCAAGATTTCTCTTCCTTATCAATTTATTCGTTATTTCAATTCTACCGGTGGTTCGTTGAAGACCTTCCCAAGTTTGCGCTATATCTCTCTTAATCTTGTCTACGAGAATAAGTAATATGCCAAATCCGTTTGATTGTCATCTATTTAATTGGTGAAGGATAGGCATAATGTAATTCTTATTCTTGTTTCATCCAAGTGAGTAATTCCTTTTTCCGGAGTGGTTCATCATATCATATTCTCAGTTCGAGATGCCTTATCTTTTCTTTTCCGGAGTTCCAACCTCTTTCAATTATATTATCACAGAGATCTCTATCTAAATCATTGCGAGGCTTCAATCTTATTTTTTCCACCAGTCAATTATTTTGGATCATTCTTTTATTACCGGAGTTTTTCATGGAGTTCTACATGTTGGCTCATCAAGGATTTAATTCTTTCTCGAAGTTTTCTTCGAGATTCTTTTAAGAAGCTCAAGCTTTCTTCATATTGTAATCCGGAGTGCATTTCTGTCTATCGTATCTTTGGAGGTGATATTATGTCTTTCTTGATAATTTGAAGTCATGTTTTCTTGATTCACATGTTGTCAAGAATGAGATATTTTAAATCCTTCAATCTCGTCATTGGAATTATCTTGGGTTATATTTCACCTAAAGCTGTCCCTAAGGATTGTTGCTATTATGGTGCTCATAAAGGACCCAAGTTCTTCTTTATCCTCTCGGTGAGATAGTTTCTCGTCTTCTTGTTCTTGTCAATCCAATCTTGTTTGGCAGGTTGTCACCTCATAAGTTGAGATGCATTTCACAAGACCATATCAAGCTTATTCTTTTCGTTGTGGGTTTTCACAACAACTCCGTTCGACCCTTCTCCTAAGGATGCCTTCTCAAGATCTTTTATGGCAAAAGTTGGCATTTTCTTCTCCATTCCCCTGTCTCAACTGTCTATCTTCTATTCGTTTGTTCCGGAGGCATTGTGATGTTGCTCTCTTCTACCCATCTTCTTGTTGTGTCAAGATCATGTTCTTTTCATGATTGTCCATTTAACCGGAGTGTCGAGCCCTCTTTTCAAGTTCTATCACCTTATCAAGTTATTATTCAATTCCTTTTCTTTTCAACCGGAGTGCTGCCCGAATTTTGGTTTTCCTTGATCCCCTCCCTTAACCGGAGCGTTTTTTCAATATATATCTAGCCCTTCAACCTCAAGGGTTTTTTCGCAATGTTCTTTGTCCCTCTTTTCTAACGGAGTGGTTTTCAACTTTGTCATCTTCGTTGTATTCTTTTCTCGAAATGGTTTAACCTTTTCAAGGTTCATGGTTTCACTCGTTTGTCGAAGAAGCAACTTGGTTTTACCTATTCTCTTTCTCTTCCGTTTCCCCTCCGGTGCCATTCTAGATCTCGGGACGAGATCCTCTCATAGTGGTGGAGTGTTGTAACGCCCCGAGACCGATGTGCCAGGTGTCGTTCAGTTATTCGTTGTCGTTGCCGTGTCATTTGCTTGCATGTTGCATCTTATCATGTCATCATGTGCATTGCATCATCATGTTTTTAAAACTTGCATCCGTCCCGGCCTCCTCGTCCTCTCTGTTGTCCGTTCTGAGCCCAGACACACTTGCACGCGCCCGTGACACGTCCGAAATATTATTTTATAAGTGGCCGGAAAATGTTCTCGGAATGGGATGACATTTGACGTGTGGTCTTATTATAGTGTAGATAGACCGCCTGTCAAATTTCATCGCATTCGGAGTTCGTTTGATGCCCCAACGGTTAAATATAGCGGCAATAGTAGCCGGTTTAACGTCGGACGTTTTCGGTCTCCAGAAACTGTTGTCGGGTTTTCCCTCTCTTCTCTTCTCTCAGCTCGAGACCGTCTACACAACTCACTACCTACCGCCAGGTCCAACCTATCCTCTCTCGTCAGCCCGCGGCCCTCCTCGCGCACGTCCGAAAGCTGTCCCGGACCCGACTCAGGCTGTCGCTACCGTTGTGTCCGGATCATCCCCGAACATCTGCAAAACGTCACCGTTTTCTCATTTGGTCTCCCTAAGCTTTTATTTCACGACCGTCCGTTTAAGATCGGAGGGACCAAATGCCCCTATCCAAAAATCCAGCGCTCTATATATAGACCAATCCCCTAGGCAGCAACCCTAAATTCTAGCCCTCTTGTCCCATCGCGCCGCCACCTACCTTTCTTCCTCGGGTTCTTCCCTGATCCAGATCCACCTCGTTTCCTGCAGCCTCCTCCCTCCTCGGATCAGCCGCCGCCACCCATCAAATCCGTGCATCCGCAGCGCCACCCACCCCCCTCGTTTTCTTCACTGGACCAATCCCGCAGCCTCCTCCCGATTCACCAATCAGCCACCACCATAATCTCAAATCCATCGATCCACCCAACCACGCATCTTGCTCCTCCTGTGCACCCCGCCTTCGCCCGCCGTGCCTCGTCGGACCGGCCTTGCCGGAGACCAGCACAGCTCACGCTTCCAGCCATCCCCGTCGAGCCGTCGGCGTCCTCCAGCAGAGCCATGCCCTTCCTCTCCAACCTCCCATCGTCTAGGAGCCGAGCTCCTCGATCCATCCTCACGCCCGAGGCCTCCCAGCCGACCCCGCCTCCTCTGCTTGCCCCTCGTCTGCCCGAGCACCGCCGCGCCGGCTGGCGAGCCGACGCAGACGAGCACCAGCAGGACGCCCTCGTCGCCCCTGTCCTCCTTCTTCCCCTTCTCCTTTCCTCCTTCCCTCACATGCCTCTCTCTCTCTCTGTGTGACTTGCCGCAGCAGGGAACCGCCGCCGCCCGAGGCTTCCTCGACCCCGTCACCGACCAGATCCGTGACTGCCTTCGCCGCCGGAGACCAAGCAGCGCCGCCCCGCTTGCATCACGCCTCTCCCCATGCCTGGATCTGCCGCCGCACGCACCTGGGCCGCCTCCTCTTCCACCGTTGACCGCGGCCCCCGCACCCCCTCGCTCGATCCAGGCGGGATCGAGGAGCGGGACGAGCCCAGGCCTCAACCGCCTCCCAGGCCCAGATCGCGCCGCCCCCGCCTCGGCCGGCCTCCTCTCCACGTCCGGGCCAAGAGCCCAATGGGTGAGCCACACCCCAGCGCCCGCCTCTGTATTTTTTCCCTTCCTGCTGTGGGCTTGCACCAGATTCAGCCCGTTGTGTATTTTTTTTTCTCCAGCCCTGCGAATTTAGTAATTATCCAGAGTTTGCCAGTTTTGCAGATTAGTCCCCCTTGTTCATGCATTTAATAACTCATGAACCATGCATCGGATTAAAATGTTTTATATATGAAACTTGCTCAGAATTTTGTGTAGATTAATAATATCCAACTTTCACCCATGTTTAAAATGTTTAAAATGTTGTTTGCATTAATTTTCCCCTATGCCATGCTAAAATGATTTATTTCATAACTAAATAACCCTAACTCCGATTTTAATAAACTTTATATGTAAATGGGGTAGAATTTTGCCTAGTTTAACATGGTGGCCTCATCTTGCATGTTTAAAAAACTCTAAAATATTGTTTAGGGCAGAACAGTACCAAACCTTAAAATATGCATATGAGGATTTTCCGGAATTGTTGTTCGTTGCTTCCGGCCTCATTTAAACTTGACTAGTTGGGTAGTGTTCATTTGCTTCACCTTCTTGCCATGTTTAACAACATTTAATATTGTTGGGTACATAAACGAGAGAGAACTAACTAATTGATGTGGTGTTTTGTCAATATGCATCCCGATGCATATTGGGCTCCACTTAAATTTGTAGGTTTGTTTGTGCACTTTGCCATGCCTTGCTTCATTAAACCGGTCATGCATCATACTTGCTTGCGCATCATGCCATGTCTATGTCGTGGTTGTTTACTATGTTGTTTGCTTCTTTCCGGTGTGCTTCTTTGGGTTGTATCCGGTAACGTCGTGATTGTGAGGATCCGTTCATCTACGTCCGTTTGTCTTCTTCATGGACTCGTTCTTCTTCCTTGCGGGATTTCAGGCAAGATGATCATACCCTCGAAATCACTACTATCTTTGCTATGCTAGTTTGCTCGCTCTTTGCTATGCCAATGCTACGATGCCTACCTTTTGCTTGTCAGCCTCCCAAGTTGCCATGTCAAACCTCTAATCCACCATGTCCTAGCAAACCGTTGATTGGCTATGTTACCGCTGTGCTCAGCCCCTCTTATAGCGTTGCTAGTTGCAGGTGAAGATTGGAGGCCGTTCCTTGTTGGAACATTTACTTACTTGTTGGTATATCACAATATATCTTATTTAATTAATGCATCTATATACTTGGTAAAGGGTGGAAGGCTCGGCCTTATGCCTGGTGTTTTGTTCCACTCTTGCCGCCCTAGTTTCCGTCATATCGGTGTTATGTTCCCGGATTTTGCGTCCCTTACGCGGTTGGGCTATAATGGGAACCCCTTGACAGTTCGCCTTAAGTAAAGCTTTTCCAGCAATGCCCAACATTGGTTTTACCATTTGCCACCTAGCCTTTTTCCCTTGGGAGTCGCGCATCCCGAGGGTCATCTTTATTTTAACCCCCCCGGGCCAGTGCTTGTCTAAGTGTTGGTCCGAACTAGAGTCCTTTGCAGCGCCACCTCAGGGAAACTTGAGGGCTGGTTTTTAGTTATACGGAGCGCTCATCCGGTGTTGCCCTGAGAACGAGATATGTGCAGCTCCTATCAGGATGTCGGCGCATCGGGCGGTATTGCTGGTTTAGTTTTACCCTGTCGAAATGTCTTGTTGTACCGGGATACCGAGCCTGATCGGAACGTCTCGGGTGGAGGTCTATTCCTTCGTTGACCGTGAGAGCTTGTTATGGGCTAAGTTGGGACACCCCTTCAGGGATTTGATCTTTCGAAAGCCGTGCCCGCGGTTATGGGCAGATGGGAATTTGTTAACGTCTGGTTGTAGAAAACCTGAACTTGACCTTAATTAAAATACATCAACCGCGTGTGTAACCATGATGGTCTCTTTCCGGCAGAGTCCGGGAAGTGAACACGGTTGTTGGAGTTATGCTTGACGTAGGTAGTCCAGGATCACTTCTTGATCATACTTTTATCGACCGTGCTTTGCCTTCTCTTCTCGCTCTCTTTTGCGAATAGGTTAGCCACCATATATGCTAGTCGCTTGCTGCAGCTCCACCTCATACCTTTACCTTACCCATAAGCTTAAATAGTCTTGATCGTGAGGGTGCGAGATTGCTGAGTCCCTGTGGCTCACAGATACTTCCAAAACCAGTTTGCAGGTGCCGATGAGACCGTGCAGATGACGCAATCAAGCTCAGGAGGAGCTCGATGAAGATCTTGTCCTTTGTGTGGTTTCGTTCTAGTTGATCAGTAGTGGAGCCCAGTTGGGGTCGATCGGGGACCTTTGTCGCATTTGGGGTTCTTCTTTTATTTTGGTTCCGTAGTCGGACCATGAGTGTATTTGATTGATGTAATGTTTTATTCATGTAATTGTGTGAAGTGGCGAGTGTAAGCCAACTATGTATCTCTTTCCCTTATGTATTACATGGGTTGTGTGAAGATTACCTCACTTGCGACATATGCCTTCAATGCGATTATGCCTCTAAGTCGTGCCTCGACACGTGGGAGATATAGTCGCATTGAGGGTGTTATAGTAGTTGATGAGGTAGGAACCTAATACCCTTTTATCAACCCCGGGATTATACGTTTTGTTACTTATTGCTTAGCCATGCTCGTAGACGGGATTGATATGTGTGATTCATGAAAGTTGTGAGAGATGATAACTAAGGGAAACTTAAGGTGGCTACTTTAATACACATCTGGGTGGATTGGTTGCGGGCACCTGGAGAATCCAGTGTTATCCTAGGTTATCCCGGAGTACACGTGCGATCATCCTATGGAATGCCACCCAGGCTTAAAGCGATCATAAGACTATTCATGCAAGAAACTTCCGTGTGCAGCCACAAGTCATTCTGGGCTCTGGCATAGTTGAGTAAGTTGTGTGACCTCTTTCAGTGGTAGGCTAGCAGATGTAGGGAAAGGTAGGTGGTACTATCTACCTAGAGTAAAGTGTTAATGCTTTAGAAAGACTATGTCTCGATCTTCCGATCATGGATGTGGTCGAGTCTTGTGGGGAAAAGTGCACTAACCTCTGCAGAGTGTATAAACTTATCATGGTTAGTCGTGTCCCCGGTTATGGACATCTTGAGTATCTGGTATTTGAATTATCGATTGATTTCATCACTTTACTTAATGAATTTGTTGGGTTATTAATTTTGTTACATGGTAATTCGGGACTGAATTGGGGGAACCTTCTCAATAATGGCATAAACTTGGTAGTTGAATAAAAATATATTCCTTTGTTGTAGGAAAAAAATAGCTTTATGCAAATGATAAACTTAGAGCCTCCACCAGCCAAATATGCATGTAGTGATAGCTATTATTCCATCATTTTCTCTATAGTGTGATCTTGCCAGCATATTCCATGTGCTAACCTACACGGCTGCAACATATTATGTTACAGAATTTTTAGATGAAGAGTAAGGCGCGATAGATCGTTGTCATGCACTTAGTTTTGCCATGGAGTTGGATGGACTCATTTATCTTCGAAGCTTCCGCGGTTATTTAGATGGCCTTCAGCCATATTATTGCAATAAGTACTCTTTTTGAGACACGCAATGTAATAAGTGTGTGATTGAACTCTATTATAAATCCTCGAGTACTGTGTGTGTTAGCAATACCGATCCAGGGATGACACTTAAGCATAGAGACTACGGTCCATTGGGATCGGTTCGCTACAGGACACTTGCTCTATTTTAAATGTATTATTACTTCAGTGGCACTAGGGTCGATCAAGTGGCAAGCAAGGTGTACCATGTGTCGCAAGGATGGAGGCCGGGGGTGCTTAGAATGGGATGCTTAAGCTAGCTCTTTCAGTCCCTATCTCCCCCCAGATGTTTCTGTGGTAGCATTTGGATTGTAATCCAAACTTGGTCGAGCTGGTGCTGCGTCCCCCTACCTGTCTAGCTTATGTGGCGAACTTGTCTCCTGCTAGTACTCAGTCCATTCTAGTAGTAGTTGCATAACTACCCGTTTACACTGAGATGTTGTCGGATAATGGTTCTCTATGGTTGGGTTTCTTTAATGAAATCGGAGGAAACCCCTCTTTTGATATAGAAAATCAGTGGCACTAGCAGTGCCAAAACATTGCCTCAAATTAATAGTGCCACTAGATTAAGGTGCAAAATAATAACATTAATGCTTTATCATGGTAGTGCCAAAATAGTAGCACAAGAGCAGAGTCAACATGCAGGATCTTTGGATAACGGTCGGACCAAAAAGGAACATACCTCATGATGGGAACCATATCTGCAGTCAATGCAATTATAGAAGAGATGACACCAGTCACCAACATGGATGATTCAATTAATGGGACCTTTTTGTGCAGTTTACCTAAAATGAAGCAATGTTTTCATCATGCAGTTAGAAAGTACTTGGTCCCATGAGCTAGCAGCTTCTTCTTAATTAGTTGCAATAAAATTGAGCAACATCAAGGTTGGTCATGAAGCTCGTGGAATGTTGAACTATAATTTGGATATCATTTTGTGCAGTTCAACTAAGATCAAGCGTGAAATGTATATCTTTGTTTGCACAAAAAAGGTGGAAAGGAGGGTGACTAACAAGTGATGAAACATACATCAAATGAAAAGAAGCATGTTCCTTATCTGAATGGCGATCCAACAAGGACAGTAGCAATTTCTAAAGCAGCAATATTGCTAGATATTAGTGTGTGCATTAGGATTAACTATGACAACTGTTAAATACGACATTACTTTAATGGTGCCATTGCTTCATTTTACTAGCAACATTACATTAACAGATGCTAAAGAGTTGGCATGTGGGCATGGGAGAGTAGGCGGACCAGGACAGTTGCATTTCTAACAAAAAGAAGCAACTTATCTTAATGGGAAATTTAGCAGGACATGAAAAATAGTGCCATTGATTCATATTACTGGAGTCATTACATTGGAAACAACATTGGTTTAATGTGTCCTTACTTTAATAGTGGGACTGCTACATTTTATCAGTGGCATTACATAAGAGGGGCTCGGGGCAACAAACATCCAAACAGGATATCTGGGTTGGTCCCATTTTTGTTCGGTATAGCTACCTTATACTGTGTGAGGCTAGGAAATATAGTGCTGGACATACTCTGTTGACTTGTCCCCCAATCCCCACTTTCTTTCCTTTCTCGACCAATAGATCAGTTTATACTGAGTTTGTATTGTGTTTCCCTTTATTTACCTATTAGACCAAGAGACCAGTTGGATAGCCAGTCTCTGCTATTTTTCGCCCCATTATTTCCACTTTCGACCAAGTCCTAGATTCAGGTACCAAATCTTCCCCACCCCACCCCCTTTCTTCCCTGTTTGAACCAAGTAGTACTAGATTCGACTACATGAAGTAGTTTTACCTCTTAACAGTCAAAATTTAGGTGGCTTTCGAATAGCTGATCGATCCTATCCACGAGGGGCCCTAAGAAATAGTAAAAGATACAAATGCAGTGACGTGAGGAGCTGGGGCAGTAGAGCAAGGCCGGTTTCGAAGGAAGTTATACTTGAGGGTCGCCGAGATGTCACTAGGTGGGAGGCAGGAGGCCGGATCTACCCACACTATGGCAGCGAGGTAGAAGGGGTCGGAGGCCCTCCCTAGCCGGCACTGCATGGGAGAAAACAGCAAGGCACGCTGATCGAGACGCGCCAGCAGTGGGTAACAACCATCGCCAAGGACGACTGCATGGACATTGCACCTTCTCACCTTCCCCGGATGAGGGGGTCCGACCATATCTATGACCAATGGTGAGCAGAGAGAGAGAGAGTGTGGCCACCACTGTCGTGTTTAGATCTGGAGAGGACGGGAGAGAGTGAAGAGAGCAACACTAGCAAGCAAGCATGGAGGCTCCTGCCTATATAGTGGAGTAGTTTTCTTTTATCTACCGGAGCCGGTTTGACCTCGTCAATGACTGTAGAGAAGTCTTCATGCACGTGCCCCGGAGGCACAGTTGTCGTCATTTTGATCCGAAGCACCGGATTAATATATAACACGAAAAATGCACATGACAAGAAACCATAACCTCACCGCCCCAAGGAGACAACATGAATCCTGACGGACAAACTAGACGAGGATCAAAGCTCAAATTAAAGACAAACTTGTAGAAAAGGGGTCAACCGATAGATGTCCTAATTAACATAGCCGACTTGACCTAGATGGAAGCCGAGTAGTCTTCGTGCATGTGCCCCAATGACCAGCGCCTTGGAGGAATGCAGTTGTCGCTGTTTAACCCTCACAGTGATCCGAAGCACATGACACCTAATATTGCGAGATGACAAGAAACCTTTTTTTAGATTTCTCATCAGAACTACAGCCCTATAGAACACAACATGCACGATATGTAGATGATAGCCAGTCCAGACGTCTGCTGGAGTCTACTCACATGCATGGATGAACTGATCTCCTGTGCCGTGCAGGGATCTTCCAGGCATCGACGTGTTTACATCACTGCTCCAGTACTATCGCTCATCTCTCTCTTCTATTAACTCAGCCGACTTGCAGGGACTGGGGAGTGTGCCTATGGTCGGTTCTGAATTGCGGTCCCACATGTGTGTGGGAATGCAATATGACGCGCGTTCCATTCGGAGAGCGGTCTGCCAGACTGATCGACCATCTGGGTTGCGACGCAAACGTGACAGACGTGTTGTATACATGTGTACCGCCGTTTTCTTGAGGCTTTGCTGCATGGCACAATCCATGGATACAAAATTATATTTAAAAGTCGAGGGCGGGGCTTTTCCCGCATGGTAGGCGGGGCTGTTCCGCCTGGTCGGTTCGACAAAGAGGCGAGAACATGAGGGAGTAGGCCGCTGCAAATGTAGGGCTGTGTGATTTGATGGCTCGTTACTGCTGGACAGGTGGGCCCCTATGATTTGACTTGCCATTCATTATTACTGTGGTGCTATGATCGGCATGAGTCTCCTGATTCCTGACCATCTCCATGGTATACAGGTGCCAAGTACTGTACTCCTTACTCCTTGGCAAATGCAATAAATACTACGAAGAAAGAGATAGAGAGAAGTAAAAAAATACTTCTATAGCCAACCTTATAGCTAACCTTGTTGTATGAGTGACTAAGCGATGACTATGTATGACATGCCAACATCAGATAGCCTAATGCACCTAGACGGAGGAAGTAGTTTCATGCATGTGAAGTAGGCAAAAAATGCTCATTTATAGCCGTCTAAAATCTCCAAGGGCCCTACCGCGCGAGCGAGGCGATGGTCGTGGTAGGCGCGACCATGATACAGGCTGCTGACAACCCTTGGATCTGAGATCAAACGGTCACATGCTAAGTTGCTGAAAATTTGCAGAATAACCCTCTAGGATAGGATATTCACCCATAGGTCTAGAATCACGCCATGCAACCGTTTGATCTCAGATCCAAGGGCTCTTGGAAGCCCGTATCATGGGATCATGGAAAGCTTAGTATCACCTATAATTTTCCCGACGCTTGACGTGCGAACACGCAGATGCATGTAGCCATTTAATTGGGCTTCTAGTAGACATGACATCTAATTGGGGGCCCCATAGTACTATGCATGAATCCATTTATCCATCGGGCAAGCCATTACCCTGTCGTTTGCACACCCCACTAAGCATTTTTACAATCAGAAAACCGCTAGTAGTTCGCTCCGACTCGTTCCCGACCGTCCTTTAACATTATGATAGTTTCCTCCTAGTCATCCCGTCCTTTCACATTATAGTAGTTCCACTAATCCCAACCCTCCTCCCAAATCCATGGCGTCCCAGATCTCCATGATCGGCAGTTAGTACAAGGTTAGAACCATCACCGGTGATGAGTTCGACGTCATCTACGCCCATTCTTCTGTGATGGTGAAAGGATGCCTTGCTCGCTTCAGACGCATGTTCGAAAAGTCAAATGGTGATGAGTGGGTCACTGGGCTAGATGTTGACTACACTATAGTCCTGGGAAAATAGAAGAATCTAAAGGAGGAAGAGAGGAAGAAGCCCGCTGTGATCTAGGTTTGCATGTATAACTTGTGCTTGGTCTACCACATATGCCATGCCGACGTTGAGTGCGAGGAATTTAAGAACTTCCTCACGGGCGGCAAAATCAAATTCGATAATGTAGACTTTACGAATGACAGAAGAGTCCTGGGTCGGATAGGCCTCATTGTAGGCCAGCCCTTCGACCTCCAGAAGAATGGGCTGGTATCCTCCCATCAGCCTTCAATGCTGACCCTAGCAGGAGGCATGGTTGATCCTTCGTACAGTAAACTGAAGAAATCTCCGCCCAAGTTTCATCTTGAATGGCAATGGAATGCACTAGATAGAGACCACATCCACTATGTGTAACATCCCAAAATTCTAAATTTTGGAATGTTATAATAAATAGATAGATTTGACTGATTGTTTGATTGATTGTCTGAAAGTGAGTGAATTCGAAACTTTTTGAAAGTTAAATGAGAGGGAATAAAAGGACTTTCCCAAACATTCATATATGCTTTCTAATCTCCATGAATTCAAATTCTTTTCAAATACAAAACCCTCGAGAGAAGATGATATGACTTCTTCCATTTAAAATAAATGAAAGGGTATTTGAAAATAATTGGATTTCATTTGGAAATTTTCAAATCGTAAACTTCATGCAGCTCAATGATTTTCACGAGAGAAGACAAAATGACTTCTTAAAATTATGAAATATGAGTTGGGAGTTTCAAAGGATCAATTTCAAGTCCTTTTGGAATTAATTTTCAATTTGGATTTATTTGAGTTTTATTCAAATTATTTTTCTCCAAAAATAAAATATATGGAAATTAGGGTAACATGATTCCCTACAATAGAAACTTGGAGAAAAATTAATTTGAAATCATTTTGGTATTTTTAAAATGATTTTAGTTGGATTTTAATAGACCAGTAGCACTCTTTGAATTATTAGAATTTGTGTGTATTTTATTTAATGCTAGAAAAATGTCCATGTTGTAGAAAATCTTTTTCTGAAAATTTTGATATATTATATGCCTATATAATATTTTAATTATTTTGCTCTTATTATTTTATTTGCCTAGAAAATGTTTAAAAAAAAACTTTCCCCGACTGGGCCGGCCCAGCCAACCGGCCAGGCCAAGGCCCAGCTCCGCGCCGCCTTCCCCGTCGTGGCCGACCGGGACTCCACCGGAGTCCGGCGCCGACACGGCTCCGGCCGGCCCCTCGCCCATGCCACGGAGCCGCCCCGCCCCCATAAATGCGCCGGCCCCGCCGCCTCTCTCTCCTCACCGCCCCGCTTCTCGCCGCCGCCTCGAGCCGCATCGCGCCGCCGCCGTTGCCAACCACCGACGCCGGAGCCACCGGCGCCGCGCCCCTCTGCTGCCTCGTCGCGCGCCGCCTCGCCTCGCTGCCGCCTCTGCTGCCTCGCCGCGCGTCGCCGCCGCCGCTGCAAGCTCCGCCGCCTCGCAGTGCCGCCGCCGCTGCCGCATCACTTCGCCGGAGCCGCCGCGACACTCGCCGGAGTTAACCGCCGCCGCCTCCGGTTTATTTTCCTCGAACCGGTATAACCAATAAAACCCGATCCGGTTTTCTTCGGTTTTTTCTTTTAGATCGTTTTTTGTGGTTAGTCCTATACAGAGAACGTTCGCTATCTATCCCTTGGGAGCGAACGAATCCATCCGTTAGCGTTCGGTAACGAAGGTTTGCAATTTAGTCTTTTTCTTTTTCTATTTTAATTTCGGCTAGGGACTTATATGTGAGGAGTTTTCTTTACAGTTTAGTCCCTGAACTTCAAACACTCGTAACTTTTTGCTCGTTAGTCCAAATCCAACGAAACGAACGCCCACGTCTTCGTTATGATCCCCTCTATCCGGATAAAAAACTTAAACATGTTTTTGAAAAGTTTAAAATTTGAATTAGATCAGATTTGAATTCAAACTTCGTTTGATCATAACTTGAGTTTCGTAGCTCCGTTTGAGTTGATTCTTTTTGCAAATCGAAGCTCTTGACCTAAACCTTCTAATAAGGCCAAATTCACATAATTTTGGTACTGTTAGAAATAGTTTTATGTTGCAAGAGCTATTTGCTTGGTTTTGATGTTTTCCGAATTGTCTTCTTCGATCTTTTTGATCTTTTGAGTGATTCCTTATGTGTGGTTACTATTGCTTGCTTACGGTAGATTGACCGGAGTGTGACGAGTAGAGCTATCAAGATTTTTGAGTGCTAACCATCTTCATCAATATTGCAGGCAAGTAACACTTTGATCATACCTTTTCTACAACCCAGTTTTTTTTGCATTAGATCAATCCTCACACATTGCATGAAAAGGATCTAATTAAATTGTGGGATGGGAAGTAGATGAGGTAGTACCTATTACCTGTTTATTATCAAACCTTTGGGAGTTACTTCTACGTTTGCTTATTATGCCATGCTATGCCAGTAGACGTGGATTGGGTGAGTGATATCCATGACAGATGTGAGATTGTTAATTAATGGTTTATCTAAGGTGGCAACCTAACACACATCTCGGTGGATTGAGGCACCTGTGGTTACCAGGACTTGCCTGTTTTCTTGGACCGCCACCCAGGCTCAAAGGGATCATGAGATTATTCATACTAGAAACTTCCATGTGCAGCCACAAGCCATTATGGGCTCTGGCATAGTTGACTAAGTTGTGCGAACTCTTACAGTGGTAGACTAGCAGATGTAGGGGATGTAGGTGGTACGGTCTACCCGTCGTAAGGTGCTAGCGCTTCTGAAAGACTATGTCTCGGTCATCCGTTTCTCAAACACCCTGTAGTGCGAGAAACCAAACGGAGGCGATCGAGTCTTGTGGGGAAAAGTGCGCAAACCTCTGCAGAGTGTATAAACTAATCATGATTAGCCGTGTCCCCGGTTATGGACATCTTGAGTATCTAGTTCTTGGATTATCCTGTTGATCTCATCACGTTACTTTAAAGGAATATTGTTGGGTTTTAATGATGTTACTTAATTGGGATTGAGAATGCTTTCAACCATTCTCAATGTTCAACAACCACCATGATAGTTAAATAAAATTTATTCCTTTGCAGTAGGGAAAAATTGGCTTTACGCAAAAACCTTGTAACCATAGAGCTTTTCCACCAGCCAAATATGCATGTAGTGATAGCCATTGTTCATCATTCTCTATGGTGTGAATTTGCCAGTACATTCAATGTACTAACCCATTTCGGGCTGCAACGTCTCATGTTGCAGGTTTCTTACGACGAGTAAGTGATACGTTAGGGTTACGATTTCTACACTCAACTTTGCCGTTGGTGTTGATGGGAACCCACAACCTTGTTACTTCCGCTATTTGGATTGAGGTAATAGTATTTACGTTACTTTTACATGTGATTTACCTCTGTTATAAATCCTCGAGTACTGTGTGTGTCAGCATACCGATCCAGGGATGACACTTAAGCACAGAGACTTGACCCATTCGGGTCGGGTCGCTACAAGATGGTATTAGAGCACATGTTGACTGTAGGACGTGACCCTAGAAACTGGCAAGCCCATAGCAAAGATTTTTCTCTACAACTTTCCCTTTCAAAAGGATCTTTTACCTCTCTTCTCTTCTGAGCTTATTCAAAAAATTCTCTTTAGTGAGACCATACCCCTTTTCCCTTTTGACCATTCGAAGATTCGACTGATGAGACCACTCCAAGAAGTACACGATATCGGACAACTAAGACCACTTCAGAATGAAGAGTATTTTCCGTGCAACCGAAGACAAGTGGAATTTGTAGGCTCTGAAGAATTCCTAGATTTGTATGACCTAGGAAGGCTACCCTTATGGAACTTGGCAGACTATGGAAGTTGTCAATACCCGAGGTCAAGGTGTATCGGAGAAAGACTGAAACAAGGAGCAAGAGAACTCGAAGTTTTGTCAAAGAAAACCCTAAGGCAGGAGATATCAACTATGGAATGATAGCTCATGGGAATGACAAGAGCAGAAACACGGTTATCCGTGATGTCATCGCCCGCTGATGCTATTGTCACTGTGCTGAGTTAAGGATGCATTTCTTCAGAATGGATTTGATGGAAGAAGGCTGATGGAGCACCTATCAGCAAGAGATAAAGTTTTAACATTAGCTGGTGTATCGCCAGGATCTGGATTGTTACATCAAGAAGTTAAGATGGATCTGCAGGAAGCAGTATTTGATGAGGAAGCGTTTCGTGAAGAACTCAGGACCCAGAAGCTGAAAGTAGCCAAGCTAGAGGAGCAAAACCGTGAGACATCAAAGATTCGTCAGGAACTGAAGGATAGTAGGACCATGATTCATGTGAAGGATGTTGAAACCAGAAGTTTGGAACGCAACTCCAGAATATTAAAGGACGTCACGAGAGACTTCGCATCAACAGAGTTGATCTGGCAAAAGAACTTGAGAAATACAAGCATGATCGGAAGAAGCCATTGGAGGCATGAACAAGGCTTGAAGATTTTGGAGAGTTGAAGATTTATTGACCTTTAGAAGACCAAACCCCTATTATATACCTACGTTAGATGCGACGTTTGTGAGCTGTCATTTGTTTATTGTTTTTCCCGACGGCCACAAATAAAATCTGTCTTTTCAAAAATTTTGTTTGTACTGTGTGTATCCCTCTCCCTCTCTCTTATCTTACCCCAAACCCACATGGACCCAATAGAGGATGAATGGAGATGAGCTTGTATTTTCTGGACCGATGAGTCAGTTGGAGACAGACCGATGGATTCAGAACATGGAGGATCACATGAAGAATAACCCTATAGTCAGAAAGGATATGACCCAGCATGCTCTTTAGTGCTTTGAAGAGGTGCTGCTACTTGGTGGAGGATGTACCAAACCATCAATGGATGGCAAGGAGTAACCACTTGGAAAGATTTGAAGTTGACTCTGCCCAAGTCTCGGATTGTTTCCCAGAAGTTGAAGCCTTATGGAAAGGATATGAAGAAACCTTGTGCATGCAAGATTTGTGTTGAAATAGGACGCACCCATAAAGGACACAAGGATGAATGCCCTAATTGTGAAGGAAGTCACCCAGTTGAAGAATGCCCAATTAGGCAGATTTCTTGTTTCTTGTGTGAAGGGACTACCCACTATCCTGCTCAGTGTCACATTTACCCCATGGTACAATGAACCATCCAGCAGAAGAAAGAAGTAATGAAAGGAGCCCTTATGGAAATTTTAGAAGAACCCGTGATGAAGGAAGAGGTGGAGGACACGCCTAAAGAAGACCCGAGAAAACCCTACACTAAGTCTTGCTATTCATGTGGAGAAGAAGGACACATCTCCCAAAATTGTTTGAATGGGAATCTAGTAGAATTCCCGACAGAGGAAGTAGAATATGACCCACAGGAAATAGAAGCCCTAATTGAAATGGAAAAGTCTAGAAAGAGAAGTAGATTGGATACCAGGAAGGACCTGAGGCATATCAGCTATTATAGGTGCAAGGAGTCAGGGCACTACCTCCACAATTGCCCAAAAAGGAAACCTCGATACTTGTCAGAAGTAATATGTTTTAGTTGTAGTGGAGCAGGGCACTTAGCCAGAGAATGCCCCAATGAGAAGGAAACTTGTGCTAGATAGTTGAGTTTGCAACAAAAGAAATGGAGTAGTAGAAGTGAGAACATTTTCTTTTATATCAAGGTGTTGAGCAAGAGATTGTAATCAATTGCGAATGAATAAAGTTAGCATCGTTGGTACTGATATGGATTTTATGAGTTGTTACTCTATGAAGAAGGATGTTGACCATTTTCGAGGATATGAGAAATATGGTCTATGGAAGATTTGTGCATTTTAAGGGTGGTAGTACCCTGTAAGAACCGTTGACCCCTGGAAAAGATAAGGATACTCCATTGAGTGGATTTCAGACAAAATGAATACGAGTTTTGTCTCGATATCTGTGATACCCCAAGAGTGTGTGGGATGAAGTTGGAGACCGTCAGTTGTTTGGACCAAATGTGATCAAGGAGACAGAAGAGAATGTTAAGTTGATTCGAGATAGACTGAAGGTAGCTCAGTCCAGGCAGAAGAGTTATGCAGACAAAAAAACGCAAGGAGGTAGTCTATGAAATTGGAGACAGATCATGTCTACGTGTGCCCCCTACGCGAGGAGTTAAATGGATTGGAGTTAAGGGACAGTTAGACCCGAGATTTGTAGGACCATACCGAGTTTTGGAGCGTATGGGAGAAGTGGCCAACAAGTTTGAGTTACCCGAAGGACTGTCAGGAGTTCAAGATGTGTTTCACGTTTCCCAGTTGAAGAAGTGCCATGCAGAGATGGCCAATATTCCCCTATAAGGACGCTTGACCCTGGAAAGGATAATGATGTTCCATGAAGTGGAGCATGGACTCCATAAGTATAAGTTTATATCTCGGTATGTGGGATAACCCACGAGGATGAAGAGATGAATTACTATTAGATATAAAGGAGGTATGATGTTGGTATTATGGAATGAATATAACTCCATGATGAGTTTGAGTAATCATGTCTTAGTCTTGTACAAATAGAAGGAAGGGAGACAATACAATTGGATGAATTTAAGAATACTAGGAAGTTGGAAGTTGGAATAATGATCCGTTACCCGATGATAAGTTCAAGGACTACAAGTGATGAGATGGGCCATAACCCACAGGCCCCAGGACCTGCCAAGAAGCAAGCACATTCTTGCTGAAGGAAAAACCCTGGAAGTGGATTTACCTTTGTCGACAGACGATTTTATAGGAGTTTACGCAAAACCTGAGAGTTGTGAAGGAACGATAGATGTTGGTCTGGCTTGCAGAATCAATGGATTGTTCCGAACTTGGTTCGTCGACGAGAGAAATTCTGCAATGCTTGTGAGGATGACCGAGTGTTAGAATGCGAGATTCGCTAAACCGTATACAAGGTAATGATTTGGGTGCGGGATGGATTGATCACCATACCGACTTACTCTTATTATCCGCCTTGCTATATGGGATGGTAAATCTAAGTGACTTACCTATAGTGGAGAGACGACGATCAAAACCCCTGTTTAAACCTTAGAATGGTATAAGAATTTTTCCCCTTGTACAAGGCAGCTTTTGCCAACCGTAGGTTATACGGTGAGGATCAACCCAGACCCATTTCCTGCAGGAGAAGCCATAAATTGTTAACCACCATGAGATATCGATAGTTATTTAGAATTGGCGCCAGACCGGTCAGCTAAGAAGAACCAATCTCGAAATAACCTTACCAAGAGGAAAGGACAGAAGAAATGAGGAAAAGGTTATGCCACTACTGGAAGAGCCCAGAGAAGGAATTTGCCGAGAATCTGAGAAGACCGGCCCCGTCAAGAATAAGGATGGAGTATATGAGTATTGATGGGACCGTAACCATGTTTCTAAGGGTGGTAGCACCCCAGACCCCTTTGATGATCGATGGATTTTGAGGAGACCCCCAAACCCTAACCTATTTCTTGCTAGCCTCTCCGAAACTCGAGGATGAGATTCATTTTAAGGGTGGTAGGTTTGTAACATCCCAAAATTCTAAATTTTGGAATGTTATAATAAATAGATAGATTTGACTGATTGTTTGATTGATTGCCTGAAAGTGAGTGAATTTGACACTTTTTGAAAGTTAAATGAGAGGGAATAAAAGGACTTTCCCAAACTTTCATATTTGCTTTCTGATCTCCATGAATTCAAATTCTTTTCAAATACAAAACCCTCGAGAGAAGATGATATGACTTCTTCCATTTAAAATAAATGAAAGGGTATTTGAAAATAATTGGATTTCATTTGGAAATTTTCAAATCATAAACTTCATGCAGCTCAATGATTTTCACGAGAGAAGATAAAATGACTTCTTCAAATTATGAAATATGAGTTGGGAGTTTCAAAGGATCAATTTCAAGTCCTTTTGGAATTAATTTTCAATTTGGATTTATTTGAGTTTTATTAAAATTATTTTTCTCCAAAAATAAAATATATGGAAATTAGGGTAACATGATTCCCTACAATAGAAACTTGGAGAAAAATTAATTTGAAACCATTTTGGTATTTTTAAAATGATTTTAGTTGGATTTTAATAGACCAGTAGCACTCTTTGAATTATTAGAATTTGTGTGTATTTTATTTAATGCTAGAAAAATGTCCATGTTGTGGAAAATCTTTTTCTAAAAATTTTGATATATTATATGCCTATATAATATTTTAATTATTTTGCTCTTATTATTTTATTTGTCTAGAAAACGTTTAAAAAAAACTTTCCCCGACTGGGCCGGCCCAGCCAACCGACCAGGCCAAGGCCCAGCTCCGCGCCACCTTCCACGTCGTGGCCGACCGGGACTCCACCGGAGTCCGGCGCCGACACGGCTCCGGCCGGCCCCTCGCCCACGCCACGGAGCCGCCCCGCCCCCATAAATGCGCCGGCCCCGCCGCCTCTCTCTCTCTCCTCGCCGCCCCGCTTCTCGCCGCCGCCTCGAGCCGCATCGCGCCGCCGCCACTGCCAACCACCGACGCCGGAGCCGCCCGCGCCGCCCCCCTCTGCTGCCTCGCCGCGCGCCGCCTCGCCTCGCTGCCGCCTCTGCTGCCTCGCCGCGCGTCGCCGCCGCCGCTGCAAGCTCCGCCGCCTCGCAGTGCCGCCGCCGCTGCCGCATCACTTCGCCGGAGCCGCCGCGACACTCGCCGGAGTTAACCGCCGCCGCCTCCGGTTTATTTTCCTCGAACCGGTATAACCAATAAAACCCGATCCGGTTTTCTTCGGTTTTTTCTTTTAGATCGTTTTTTTTGTGGTTAGTCCTATACAGAGAACGTTCGCTATCTATCCCTTCGGAGCGAACGAATCCATCCGTTAGCGTTCGATAACGAACGTTTGCAATTTAGTCTTTTTCTTTTGCTATTTTAATTTCGGCCAGGGACTTATATGTGAGGAGTTTTCTTTACAGTTTAGTCCCTGAACTTCAAACACTCGTAACTTTTTGCTCGTTAGTCCAAATCCAACGAAACCAACGCCCACATCTTCGTTATGATCCCCTCTATCCGGATAAACAACTTAAAAATGTTTTTGAAAAGTTTAAAATTTGAATTAGATCAGATTTGAATTCAAACTTCATTTGATCATAACTTGAGTTTCGTAGCTCCGTTTGAGTTGATTCTTTTTGCAAATCGAAGCTCTTGACCTAAACCTTCTAATAAGGCCAAATTCACATAATTTTGGTACTGTTAGAAATAGTTTTATGTTGCAAGAGCTATTTTCTTGGTTTTGATGTTTTCCGAATTGTCTTCTTCGATCTTTTTGATCTTTTGAGTGATTGCTTATGTGTGGTTACTATTGCTTGCTTACGATAGATTGACCGGAATGTGACGAGTAGAGCTATCAAGATTTTTGAGTGTGAACCATCTTCATCAACATTGCAGGCAAGTAACACTTTGATCATACCTTTTCTACAACCCAGTTTTTTTTATTAGATCAATCCTCACACATTGCATGACTAGGATCTAATTAAATTGTGGGATGGGAAGTACATGAGGTAGTACCTATTACCTGTTTATTATCAAACCTTTGGGAGTTACTTCTATGTTTGCTTATTATGCCATGCTATGCCAGTAGACGTGGATTGGGTGAGTGATATCCATGACAGATGTGAGATTGTTAATTAATGGTTTATCTAAGGTGGCAACCTAACACACATCTGGGTGGATTGAGGCACCTGGGGTTACCAGGAATTGCCTGTTTTCTTGGACCGCCACCCATGCTCAAAGGGATCATGAGATTATTCATACTAGAAACTTCCGTGTGCAGCCACAAGCCATTATGGGCTCTGGCATAGTTGACTAAGTTGTGCGAACTCTTACAGTGGTAGACTAGCAGATGTAGGGGATGTAGGTGGTATGGTCTACCCGTCGTAAGGTGCTAGCGCTTCTGAAAGACTATGTCTCGGTCATCCGTTTCTCAAACACCCTGTAGTGCGAGAAACCAAACGGAGGCGATCGAGTCTTGTGGGGAAAAGTGCGCAAACCTCTGCAGAGTGTATAAACTAATCATGATTAGCCGTGTCCCCGGTTATGGACATCTTGAGTATCTAGTTCTTGGATTATCCTGTTGATCTCATCACGTTACTTTAAATGAATATTGTTGGGTTTTAATGATGTTACTTAATTGGGATTGAGAATGCTGTCAACCATTCTCAATGTTCAACAACCACCATGATAGTTATATAAAATTTATTCCTTTGCAGTAGGGAAAAATTGGCTTTACGCAAAAACCTTATAACCATAGAGCTTTTCCACCAGCCAAATATGCATGTAGTGATAGCCATTGTTCATCATTCTCTATGGTGTGAATTTGCCAGTACATTCAATGTACTGACCCGTTTCGGGCTGCAACGTCTCATGTTGCAGGTTTCTTACGACGAGTAAGTGATACGTTAGGATTACGATTTTTACACTCAACTTTGCCGTTGGTGTTGATGGGAACCCACAACCTTGTTACTTCTGCTATTTGGATTGAGGTAATAGTATTTACGTTACTTTTACATGTGATTTACCTCTGTTATAAATCCTCGAGTATTGTGTGTGTCAGCATACCGATCCAGGGATGACACTTAAGCACAGAGACTTGACCCATTCGGGTCGGGTCGCTACAAGATGGTATCAGAGCACATGTTGACTGTAGGACGTGACCCTAGAAACTGGCAAGCCCATAGCAAAGATTTTTCTCTACAACTTTGTAACGCCCTCGATGCGGCTATATCTCCCATGTGTCGAGGCACGACTTAGAGGCATAACCGCATTGAAAGCAATGTCGCAAGTCGGGAAATCATTACACATCCCATGTACATAAATAATATAAAGGGGAGAAACGTAGTAGGCTTACACTCGCCACGTCACATCAAAGTACATAAATAACATCCATCATACAATTCACTCATGGCCCGACTACGGTGCCAAAATAGAAAAGACCCCCAACATGCGACAAGGCCCTGAATCGATAACCCCAACTAGGCACCACTACTGATCATCCGGAAAAGACACGTAGTATCGCTGAGATTCCTCGTCGAACTCCCACTTGAGCTCGTAATCGTCAACCGGAGCAGAAACACCTGGACCTGCATCTGGAGTTGTAGTATCTGTGAGCCACAGGGACTCAGCAATCTCACACCCACGCGATCAAGACTATTTAAGCTTATAGGACAGGTACGGCAATATAAGTGGAGCTGCAGCAAGCGACTAGCATATATGGTGGCTAACTTATACGCAAATGAGAGCGAGAAGAGAAGGCGAAGCACGAGCGAGAAGCTAAAGGAACATCCTGCGCAAGCATAACTTCAACACTGTGTCCACTTCCCGAACTCCGCCGAGAAGGGGCCATCACGGTAACACACACGGTTGATTCATTTTAATTAAGTTCAGTTAAAGTTATCTACAACCGGACATTAACAAATTCCCATCTGCCCATAACCGCGGGCACGGCTTTCGAAAGATCAATCCCTGCAGGGGAGTCCCAACTTAGCCCATAACAAGCTCTCACGGTCAACGAAGGAATAGACCTCCACCCAAGACACACCGATCAGACTCGGTATCTCGGTACAACAAGATGATTCGACAGGTTAAAACAAGTCCAGCAACACCGCCCGAATGTGCCGACAAATCCCGATAGGAGCTGCACATATCTCTTTCTCAGGGCACACTCAGATGAGCAATCCGTACAACTAAAACCAGCCCTTGAGTTTCCCCGAGGTGGCGCTGCACAGGGCTCTAGTTCGGACCAACACTCAGAGGAGCACTGGCCCGTGGGGGGCTAAAATAAAGATGACCCTCGGGCTCCGGAAACCCAAGGGAAAAGGGGGTAGGCGGCAAATGATAAAACCAATGTTGGGCATTGCTGGAAAAGCTTTAATCAAGGCGAACTATCAAGGGGTTCCCATTATAGCCCAACCGCGTAAGGGACGCAACAATCCGGGAACATAACACCGATATGACGGAAACTAGGGCGGCAAGAGTGGAACAAAACACTAGGCGAGAGGCCGAGCCTTCCACCCTTTACCAAGTATATAGATGCATTAAGATAACATAGCAATATAATGATATCCCAACAAGTAAATAAATGTTCCAACAAGGAACGGCTCCAATCTTCACCTGCAACTAACAACGCTATAAGAAGGGCTGAGCAAAGCGGTAACATAGCCAATCAACGGTTTGCTAGGACAATGGTAGGTTAGAGGTTCAATCATGCAATTGGGAGGCTGACAAGCAAGTGGTAGGCAACGTAGCATTGGCAAAGCAAAAGAGCGAGCAAACTAGCATAGCAAAGATAGTAGTGATTTCGAGGGTATGATCATCTTGCCTGCAAAGCTGTCAGAGTTGACTGGATCCTCAAAAGCAAACTCAACGGGCTCCTCGTTAGCGAACTCGTCTCCCGGCTCTACCCAAACAACACAGACAAGCAACAAGAATACAATCAACCACGTGCGAGGGCAAACTATAATATGCAAAGATGATATGCTATGCGGGATGCGATGCGGGATGCAAAATGCAAGACGTGACAGGAAATGCATGAACCTGGCATCAACTTGGAAAACCAAGTGTGTCACTGGATAGAGGGGATGAAATCGCTTGAAAATGATATAAAGATCATAGGAATCGGAGCTACGGTTTGGAAATGGCGGGCGTTTAACGAAACGAACCGATCTGCGATATACAGCAAGTAGGCTCCTAAATGCAACGAAATGAACATGCTACAGCCACCAAACATAAAAAAAAAATACATGGCAGTGATGTACACAAGATGGTTAACAAAACACTAGCACTGAGCCATAGGCAAATTCATCCATTAAGAGGTTCAAACAAGCATGGCAAAAACGCAAACGCAAAACAGATTCCAGACTTAGTGAAATTAACACTAGCCTGAAATTTCAGATCACGAAGCCCTCTTCGGAGCAGCAAAACAACATGATAGATAACCTGAACATGACAAGTAAGAACATGGAATGGAGCTACTCAACAAGCTTAACAAAACACCCAAAGTGACCTGGGGCCAAAAGGGTTCACAAAATACTCTACCGAGCTCACGAACATAGCTCGAACACAATCAGTTTTCAGACTCAGTGAAAACTGAGACATGCTGAAATTATAACTCACGAAGGCATGTAAACGAGCTCGATGCACTCACTACGGTGCAAGTCATGTCAAGGCAAGCATATATCCAGAAAGAAGACACAATATGCTAGCTACACATGGCAAGAACAAAGGCATAGCATGCATGGAACACTAACGGTAGCATCGGTAAAATCGCAAACAAGTTGACGATCTGCCTAGATTAACAACGAAGTAAAAGTTGAGCTCGATTGAGTCAACCTAAAGCACTCCACACATGCAAACAAAGACATGGATGGATAGAGCATGACATAAATATCAAAACTCCCTTACTGATCATCCTCAAAAGAGGCACGGATCACTAGGAAACAAGCTGGACATATGGCATCATGAACTAAAATATCCCAGACTTAGTGAAAATCACCAAGTCCCTGAAATCAGCAATCTCAGGTACCTCTCTTCGCAAGCTTGCACAAGACAACACACACATCCTAAAAATGCATGGGTGGCACCTCTGGAAAGAAGACAAAATGCTTAACAATTCATCCCAAAGGGGCACAGGCATATCATGCACGTATTAAACATGGCAAAAATGACAAAAGTGCATGATGAACTAACGGATCTGCAATTTAACTCACGAAGCCTCCTTCTAACAGCATTTTGGGCAACAAGATGACCTCAAATGCAAATGATGCAATGGAATGAAATGATGTACATGTCGAGACAAAGATTTTGATATATTATATGTCCAAATCGGAGTTACGGATGCGGAGATACGAGCAGTCAAAGATAGCATAAAAATCAGGGGGGAGAGGGAAGAAAGTCAACCGGATCTAGGGTTTGTCCGGTTACTATAGCTCCGGATCGGGCACTGTAGCAGCCCGAGCTCGGGCTCACCAGGAATGGCGCGCCGGCGACCGTCCGGGAAGAGGAGGGCGGCGAGGAGAGGACCGGGCGACGGGGCGGCGGCGCCGGCTCGTGGGGACGGCGGCGGTGCCGACCGAAGCGAGGCGGCGGCCGGGCGTGGCGGCGAGGTCCCGCACGGGCGGCGGCGTGGCCCGCGGCGGCGCGGCGGCGTCCCACGGCGGCGCCGGCCACCGGCGACGGAGAGGGCGGCGGCGGACGAGGCGAAAGGCGGCGGAGGCGCGCGGGCTCTCGGGGGCCGGCTGCGGGCCTCGGGCCCGGCGGCGGGGGTAGGAGGCGGCGGCGACACGTGGCAAGGCGTGAGTGGCTGGCGGGGCGCGGCGGACGTGTCCGGCTAGGGTCCGGACATGTCCGCCGGCGGCGGATCTGATGGGGGATGTTTTTTTTAAAACTAGGGTTTCGAGGTGGAAGACGAGATCCGAAATGGAGGGGGTATAAATAGACATAAGTGGAGCTAGGAGAGTCCAAATGAGGTGCGGTTTTCGCCCACGCGATCGTGATCGAACGCTCTAGGACATGGAGCAGAGTTTGGTGGGTTTTGGGACAAATTGGAGGGGTGTTGGGCTGCAACACACACGAGGCCTTTTCGGTCCCTCGGTTAACCGTTGGAGTATCAAACGAAGTCCAAATGATACGAAACTTGACAGGCGGTCTACCGGTAGTAAACCAAGGCCGCATGACAAGTCTCGGTCCAATCCGGAAATGTTTGAACCCCACACACGAAAGAAAGCTAGAAATGGCCACCGGAGGAGAACGAAGCGCCGGAATGCAAAACGGACAACGGGGAAAACGCTCGAATGCATGAGATGAACATGTATGCAAATGCAATGCACGAGATGACATGATAAGAGATGCATGAAAAATAAAACAACACACGGAGACAAAGAACCGAACCCGAGAAATAAATATAACTTAGCGCCGGAGACGGCAAGAGTTGGATACAATATGGAAAGTATATCTGGGGCGTTACAAACTTTCCCTTTCAAAAGGATCTTTTACCTATCTTCTCTTCTGAGCTTATTCAAAAAATTCTCTTTAGTGAGACCATACCCTTTTCCCTTTTGACCATTCAAAGATTCGACTGATGAAACCACTCCAAGAAGTACAAGATATCGGACAACTAAGACCACTTCAGAATGAAGAGTATTTTCCGTGCAACCGAAGACAAGTGGAATTTGTAGGCTCTGAAGAATTCCTAGATTTGTATGACCTAGGAAGGCTACCCTTATGGAACTTGGCAGACTATGGAAGTTGTCAATACCCGAGGTCAAGGTGTATCGGAGAAAGACTGAAACAAGGAGCAAGAGAACTCGAAGTTTTGTCAAAGAAAACCCTAAGGCAGGAGATATCAACTATGGAATGATAGCTCATGGGAATGACAAGAGCAGAAACACGGTTATCCGTGATGTCATCGCCCGCTGATGCTATTGTCACTGTGCTGAGTTAAGGATGCATTTCTTCAGAATGGATTTGATGGAAGAAGGCTGATGGAGCACCTATCAGCAAGAGATAAAGTTTTAACATTAGCTGGTGTATCGCCAGGATCTGGATTGTTACATCAAGAAGTTAAGATGGATCTGCAGGAAGCAGTATTTGATGAGGAAGCGTTTCGTGAAGAACTCAGGACCCAGAAGCTGAAAGTAGCCAAGCTAGAGGAGCAAAACCGTGAGACATCAAAGATTCGTCAGGAACTGAAGGATAGTAGGACCATGGTTCATGTGAAGGATGTTGAAACCAGAAGTTTGGAACGCAACTCCAGAATATTAAAGGACGTCACAAGAGACTTCCAGATTAGTTTCTTAGTTTAATCTTAGGGTGCTTAGTTTTATTTGAGTGTTGTGTTTTGCTGAGCCCTCAGCAGAACAATGTTATGCTCCTTCTCGTTACTTTAACTCTTCAGTACGTAGATACTAGTATTTCTTACAGTTCATCTTGTAGTTAGTAGTACTACCACTCATTTCTTCACATTATATACGTACTATATATGATATGACCAACATCATATTGGCTATACTATTGTAACATCCCAAATTTTCAATTTGGAATGTTATACATAGATCATTGATGCATATCATATATTATTGCATTTTTGTCCCGCAATCCTCAAAATCCTAAGCAACTCAAGGACCCTCGGAGAGAGTTGGGGATTTCCGGTGTTCATATTTGATTTTTATCAAATAATGAAACGAGGATTTTTGATTTTGATTATTTCTCTCTCTGAAAATATTTCATAATAAAATATATGAGAGGAGATAATATGACATCTCCAAATTAATTGAAATATTGGAGGAAAAATATTAAAATCATTTATTTGATTTTATTTGGATTTTATTTCCAATTAGAAAAATTAAACGTTTTTCAAAATTGAATTTTAGGGCCAAGAAGATGTTCATCTTGTTCTAAATATTTTATCTAGATGGTGAAAATTTGTTTTGGCATTTTTAGAATTTTATTTTATTCCCTAGGATTTTTCTGAGTTTTGGCGGAATTGTTTTTTTAAAGAGCGCACCTAGGCCGACTAGGCCGAAGCCCAGCCACCGGCCCACCTCGCCCCGCGCTGCCGTCTCCTAGTAGGAGACCGCGCCGCCGCTGCCGCCGACAGGAGTCCGGCTTGAACTCCTCGTCCCCGCCGTGCCCCCTCCCCCAAGGCACCACCCCGCCCCCCCCTTTAAAGCCGCAGCCACCCCGCCGCGAGCCGCCGCCCCCGCCGCTCGACGCCGTTGCCGAGCCGCCAAAGCCGCCTTGCCGCGCCGCCGCCCCGTGCCACGCTGCCCCTCGCCGGAGCCCCGTCGTGCCGGACCTCGCCGAGGTTAGCGTCGTTCGGTTTTTTTAGAAAACCGGTTCGTTTTTTTAGAAACCCTAGTTCATTTTTTTAGATCGATTTGCCGGTTTTTCCCGATTCTTCTATTTAGCGGACGTTCGTCCGTACATTCGTTTCAACGAATGGTTTTCGCTCGTTAGTTACAGATAACGAACGCTCGATCGTTAGCCTGTTCGTCAGTTTTCTTTTATCGGATTTTCCGCGACTATTCTTGATCGTGATTTCTGATCCAATTTTCGTTTTAGTTTTTCTTTACACTTGTTAGTCGGAATCAGGCGATTCAAACGCCTAGATCTTCGTCTCGAGACCATCAAGGATAAAAAGATGGGGTTTATATCATATTGCTTGATTTTATCCCTCTACATGATGTCATCTTGCCTAATGCGTTACTCTGTTCTTATGAACTTAATAGTCTAGATGCATGCCGGATAGTGGTCGATGTGTGGAGTAATAGTAGTAGATGCAGAATCGTTTCCGTCTACTTGACACGGACGTGATGCCTATGTTCATGATCATGCCTAGATATCATCATAACTGTGCGCTTTTCTATCAATTGCTCGGCAGTAATTTGTTCACCCACCGTAATTTATGCTATCTTGAGAGAAGCCACTAGTGAAACCTATGGCCCATGCTACCTCTTGAGCACTGCGTTGGTTTTCCCTTGAAGAGGAAAGGGTGATGCATCAAAGTAGCGTAAGTATTTCCCTCAGTTTTTGAGAACCAAGGTATCAATCTAGTGGCGTATCAATCCAGTAGGAGGCCACACACAAGTCCCTCGTACCTACACAAACAAATAAGAACCTCGCAACCAACGCGATAAAGGGGTTGTCAATCCCTTCACGGTCACTTATGAGAGATGAGATCTGATAGAGATGATAACAAAATATTTTTGGTAATTTTATGATAAAGATTAAGAGTAAAGATTGCAAAATAAAATAGATTGGAAACTTATATGATAAAAGATAGACCCGGAGGGCATAGGTTTCACTAGTGGCTTCTCCCAAGATAGCATAAGTATTACGGTGGGTGAACAAATTACTGTCGAGCAATTGATAAAAAAGTGAATAATTATGAGAATATCTAGGCATGATCATGTATATAGGCATCGTGTCCGTGACAAGTAGACCGACTCCTGCCTGCATCTACTACTATTACTCCACACATCGACCGCTATCCAGCATGCATCTAGAGTATTAAGTTCATAAGAACAGAGTAACGCATTAGGTAAGATGACATGATGTAGAGGATAAACTCAAGCAATATGATATAAACCCCATCTTTTTATCCTCGATGGCAACAATACAATACGTGTCGTTTCCCTTTCTGTCACTGGGATCGAGCACTGCAAGATTGAACCCAAAGCTAAGCACTTCTCCCATTACAAGAAAGATCAATCTAGCAGGCCAAACCAAACTAATAATTTGAAGACACTTGCAAAGATAACCAATCATACATAAAAGATTTCAGAGAAGAATCAAATATTGTTCATAGATAGCTTTGATCATAAACCCACAATTCATCGGATCTCGACAAACACACCGCAAAAAGAGTTACATCAAATAGATCTCCAAGAAGATCGAGGAGAACTTTGTATTGAGATCCAAAGAGAGAGAAGAAGCCATCTAGCTTATAACTATGGACCCGAAGGTCTGAAGTAAACTACTCACACATCATCGGAGGGGCCATGGAGTTGATGTAGAGGCCCTTCGTGATCGATGCCCCCTCCGGCGGAGCTCCGGAAAAGGCCCCAAGATGGGATCTCTTGGGTACAGAAGGTTGCGGCGGTGGAAATAGGGTTTCGTGGTGCTCCTGGATGTTTTCAGGATATATGAGTATATATAGGAGGAAGAAGTAGGTCGGTTGAGCCACGAGGGGCCCACGAGGGGGAGGGCGTGCCCCCTACCTCGTGGCCTCCTCGGTTGTTTCTTGACGTCCACTCCAAGTCCTCTTGATCATGTTTGTTCCAAAAATCACGTTCCTGAAGGTTTCATTCCGTTTGGACTCCGTTTGATATTCCTTTTCTACGAAACATTGAAATAGGCAAAAAAAACAGCAATTTGCACTAGGCCTTGGGTTAATAGGTTAGTCCCAAAAATAATATAAAAGTGTATAATAAAGCCCATTAAACATCCAAAACAGAATATATAATAGCATGGAACAATAAAAAATTATAGATACGTTGGAGACATATCAAGCATCCCCAAACTTAATTCCTGCTCGTCCTCGAGTAGGTAAATGATAAAAACAGAATTTTTGATGTGGAATGCTTTCTAGCATATTCTTCAATGTAATTTCCTCTATTGTGGACTGAATGTTCAGATCCGAAAGATTCAAGATAAAAGTTTACTGTTGACATAAAAATAATAATACTCCAAGTATGCTAACCAAGCAATTATGTCTTATCAAAATAACATAGCCAAAGAAAGCTTATCCCTACAAAATCATATAGTTTGGCCATGCTTCATTTTCGTCGCACAAAATGCTCTTATCATGCACAACCCTGATGACAAGCCAAGCAATTGTTCATACTTAGACTTTTCAAACTCTTTCAACTTTTACGCAATATATGAGCGCGAGCCATGGACATAGCACTATGGGTGGAATAGAATATAATGATTGAGGTTGTGTGAGAAGACAAAAAGGGAGAAAGTCTCACATTGACGTGGCTAATCAATGGGCTATGGAGATGCCCACCGATTGATGTCAATGCAAGGAGTAGGGATTGCCATGCAACGGATGCACTAGAGCTATAAATATATGAAAGCTCATCAAAGAAACTAAGTGGGTGTGCATCCAAGTTGCTTGCTCATGAAGACCTAGGGCATTTGAGGAAGCCCATCATTGGAATATACAAGCCAAGTTGTATAATGAAAAATTCCCACTAGTATATGAAAGTGACAAAATAAGATACTCTCTATCATGAAGATCATGGTGCTACTTTGAAGCACAATTGTGGAAAAAGGATAGTAACATTGTCCCTTCTCTCTTTTTCTCTCATTTTTTAATTTGGGCCTTCTTTTCTCTTTTTTATGGCCTCTTTTTTTGTCCGGAGTCTCATCCCGACTTGTGGGGGAATCATAGTCTCCATCATCCTTTCCTCACATGGTACAATGCTCTAATTGAAGGAAATATGCCCTAGAGGCAATAATAAAGTTATTATTTATTACCTTATATCATGATAAAAGTTTATTATTCATGCTAGAATTGTATTAATCGGAAACATAGTACATGTGTGAATACATAGACAAACAGAGTGTCACTAGTATGCCTCTACTTGACTAGCTCGTTAATCAAAGATGGTTATGTTTCCTAACCATGGACAAAGAGTTGTTATTTGATTAACGGGATCACATCATTAGTTGAATGATCTGATTGACATGACCCATTCCATTAGCTTAGCACCCGATCGTTTAGTATGTTGCTATTGCTTTCTTCATGACTTATACATGTTCCTATGACTATGAGATTATGCAACTCCCGTTTGCCAGAGGAACACTTTGTGTGCTACCAAACGTAACAACGTAACTGGGTGATTATAAAGGAGCTCTACAGGTGTCTCCAAAGGTACATGTTGGGTTGGCATATTTCGAGATTAGGATTTGTCACTCCGACTGTCGGAGAGGTATCTCTGGGCCCTCTCGGTAATGCACATCACTTAAGCCTTGCAAGCATTGCAACTAATGAGTTAGTTGCGGGATGATGTATTACAGAACAAGTAAAGAGACTTGCCGGTAACGAGATTGAACTAGGTATAGGATACCGACGATCGAATCTCGGGCAAGTAACATACCGATGACAAAGGGAACAACGTATGTTGTTATGCGGTCTGACCGATAAAAGATCTTCGTAGAATATGTAGGAGCCAATATGAGCATCCAGGTTCCGCTATTGGTTATTGACCGGGGACGTGTCTCGGTCATGTCTACATTGTTCTTGAACCCGTAGGGTCCGCACGCTTAAGGTTACGATGACAGTTATATTATGAGTTTATGCATTTTGATGTACGCGAAGGTTGTTCGGAGTCCCGGATGTGATTGCGGACATGACGAGGAGTCTCGAAATGGTCTAGACATAAAGATTGATATATTGGAAGCCTATGTTTGGATATCGGAAGTGTTCCGGGTGAAATCGGGATTTTACTGGAGTACCGGGAGGTTACCGGAACCCCCCGGGAGGTATATGGGCCTTAGTGGGCCTTAGTGGAAGAGAGGAGAGGTGGCCAGAGATGGGCCGCGTGCTCCTCCCCCCCTTGGTCCGAATTGGACAAGGAGAGGGGGCCGACCCCCCTTCCTCCTCTCTCTCCTCTTTCCCCCCCCTCCATGAATCCTATTCCAACTAGGAAAGGGGGGGAGTCCTACTCCCAGAAGGAGTAGGACTCCTCCTGGCGCGCCACACCTTGGCCGGCCGGCCCCCCTCCCTTTAACCTTTATATACGGAGGCAGGGGCACCCCTAGAGACACAAGTTGATCCACGTGATCATATTCTTAGCCGTGTGCGGTGCCCCCTTCCACCATAGTCCTCGATAATATTGTAGCAGTGCTTAGGCGAAGCCCTGCGACGGTAGTACATCAAGATCGTCACCACGCCGTTGTGCTGACAGAACTCTTCCCCGACACTTTGCTGGATCGGAATCCGGGGATCGTCATCGAGCTGAACGTGTGCTAGAACTCGGAGGTGCCGTAGTTTCGGTGCTTGATCGGTCGGGCCATGGAGACGTACGACTACATCAACCAAACGCTTCCGTTGTCGATCTACAAGGGTACGTAGATCATACTCTCCCCTCTCGTTGCTATGCATCACCATGATCTTGCGTGCGCATAGGATTTTTTTTTGAAATTACTACGAAACCCAACACAAATGATGATCATCACACTTTTACTTATTTACAACTCAAGAATTACAACTCGATACTTAGGACAAAATATGACTCTATGTGAATGCCTCTGGCGGTGTAACGGGATTGTGATGAATCAAGAGTGACATGTATGAAAAATTAAGCATGGTGGCTTTGCCACAAATACGATGTCAACTACATGATTATGCAAGCCAATATGACAATGATGATGCGTGCCATAATAAATGGAACGGTGGAAAGTTGCATGGCAATATATCTCGGAATGGCTATGGAAATGCCATAATAGGTAGGTATGGTGGCTGTTTTCAGGAAGATATAAGGAGGCTTATGTGTGATAGAGCGTATCATATCACGGGGTTGGGATGCACCGGCGAAGTTTGCACCAACTCTCAAGGTGAGAAAGGGCAATGCAAGGTACCAAAGAGGCTAGCAATGATGGAAGGGTGAGAGTGCGTATAATCCATGGACTCAAAATTAGTCATAAAGAACTCACATACTTATTGCAAAAATCTAGAAGTCATCAAAACCAAGCACTACGTGCATGCCCCAAGGGGGATAGATTGGTAGGAAAAGACCATCGCTCATCCCCGACCGCCACTCAAAAGGAAAGTAATCAAAGGACACCTCATGCTTCAAATTTGTCACACAACGTTTACCATACGTGCATGATACGGGACTTGCAAACTTCAACACAAGTATTTCTCAATTTCACAATTACTCAACTAGCACACCTCTAATATTACCACCTTTATATCTGAAAACAACTATCAAGCATCCAACTTCTCTTAGTATTTAAAATTTATAACCAAAGAAAATTACCATGCTGCTCTAAAGGACTCTCAAAATAATATAAGTGAAGCATGAGAGATCAATTATTTCTATAAAACAGAACCACCGCCATGCTCTAAAAGATATAAGCGAAGCACTAGAGCAAAATTATCTCGCTCAAAAGATATAAGTAAAGCACATAGAGTATTCTAATAAATTCCAATTCATGTGTGTCTCTCCAAAAAGGTGCGTACAGCAAGGATGATTGTGGTAAACTAAAAAGCGAAGACTCAAATCATACAATACGCTCCAAGCAAAACACATATCATGTGGTGAATAAAAATCTAGCTCCAAGTAAAGTTACCGATGGACGAAGACGAAAGAGGGGATGCCTTCCGGGGCATCCCAAGCATAGGATTTTGGTTGTCCTTGGATTTTACCTTGGGGTGCCTTGGGCATCCCCAAGCTTAGGCTCTTGCCTCTCCTTGTTCCGTAATCCATCAAATCTTTACCCAAAACTTGAAAACTTCACAACACAAAACTTAAAAGAAAATCTCATGAGCTCCGTTTGTAAAAGAAAACAAACCACCACTTCAAGGTACTGTAATTAGCTCATTCTTTATTTATGTTGGTGTTAAACCTACTGTATTCCAACTTTTCTATGGTTCATAAACTCTATTACTAGCCATAGATTCACCAAAATAAGCAAACAACACACGAAAAACAGAATTTGTCAAAAACAGAACAGTTTGTAGTAATCTGTAGGTTTAGAATACTAATGAAACCCCACAAATTATAAAATAAATTGCTGGACGTGAGGAATTGATATATTAATCATATGCAAAAAGAATTAACTAAATAGCACTCTCCAGTAAAAAAATGACAGCAAATCTCGTGAGCGCTAAAGTTTCTGTTTTTTACAGCAAGATCTCAAAGACTTTCCCCAAGTCTTCCCAAAGGTTCTAATTGGCACAAACACTAATTAAAAGCATAAAACCACATCTAAACAAAGGATAGATGAATTATTTATTAAATAACAGCAAGTAAAAATATTTGGTTGTCTCCCAACAAGCGCTTTTCTTTAAAGCCTTATAGCTAGGCATAAGATTTCAACGATGCTCACATGAAAGATAATAATTGAAACACAAAGAGAGCATCATGAAACATGTGAAAAACACATCTAAGTCTAACGTAATTCCTATGCATAGGCATCTTATAGGCAAACAAATTATCAAGGCAGGAAAAAACTAGCATATACAAGGAAGCGGAAAGAAACAATAGCAATCTCAACATAACAAGAGGTAGTTTAGTAACATGAAAAATTCTACAACCATATTTTCCTCTCTCATAATAATTACATGTGGGATCATAAGCAAATTCAACAATATAGCTATCACAAAACATATTCTTAACAAGATCCACATGTATGCAAAGTTGACACTCTTCCAAAATAGTGGGATTAACATTAACTAAAGTCATGACCTCTCCAAACCCAGTTTTATCAAATATTTCATAAGATTGAACATTCTCCAAATAAGTGGGATATAAAGTTGACACTCTTCCAAACCCACTTTCAATAATATTGCAAACACTATTATCAATCTCATATTTATCATGGGGCTTAAATAAATTTTCAAGTTCATAAGAAGAATCACCCCAATCATGATCATTGCAACAAATAGTAGTCATAGCAAAACTAGCATCCCCAAGCTTGAGGTTTTGCATATCATTGACACAATTGTTAGAGAATTTATGATAACATCATTGCAATCATGATTTTCATCAAAGTAACTATCAAGTATGGGTGCAATAGCAATGATCTCATGTTTAACATAAGGAACTATAGAAAATTCATCTTCATAAATATTGGCATCATGGCCACAAGAATAGAAAGCATCATGTTCATCAAGGATTATTTCTACCAAATCATCGGAATCATAATTATCTATAGATTCATGCATATCATTATTTTCTTCCTAAGCAACAGTCATTCTTTCAACAAATTCTTTGACATAGACATTATGAGCATAGTTTTCATGGAAATATTTAAGTATGTCAAGATTTTCAGATTCGTAGAGAGTAATATCATACTTTTCAATCAAAGAAGCAACTTCATAAGCACCCTTAAAAGCAACAAATTCTTCAATTTGTTCGATATCGTAATAACTATAAACACCCTTTGCTTAAGAAGATAAGATTTCATTATCATTAAACTCACATGGGTAGGGGAGGTGTTTTTTAGGGTTCTTGGAGCAACAAGTCAGATCACAAATTTCACAAAGATTCCAAGCATAACATAGCAATCTGTTTATTTGATCCCATAAGAGTATCCCTTTTTCAGACAAACGGTGACGCACGAAATGAGCATGCTCATCTAAAGATTTTCCATCAACTAGGCTAGTTGGGGTTTCAGCACGAACGCATAAGGATCGAAGATGATCCAAGTAGAACACTTTAAGTGGATCCATAACAATAGATTTTTAGCAAGCAAATAGAAGGCACATGGAAACACAAAGAAAGATACACACGGGAAGAAGGTGAATAAAATGGCAAGGGTGAAGTGGGGGAGAGGAAAACGAGAGGCAAATGGCAAATAATGTAATGCGAGGGATAAGAGTTTGTGATGGGTACTTGGTATGTCTTGACTTGTGTGTAGACTCCCCGACAACGGCGCCAGAAATCCTTCTTGCTACCTCTTGAGCACTGTGTTGGTTTTCCCTTAAAGAGGAAAGGCTGATGCATCAAAGTAGCGTAAGTATTTTCCTCAGTTTTTGAGAACCAAGGTATCAATCCAGTAGTAGGCCACACGCAAGTCCCTCGTACCTACACAAACAAATAAGAACCTTGCAACCAACGCGATAAAGAGGTTGCCAATCCCTTCACGTTCACTTACGAGAGTGAGATCTCATAAAGATGATAAGAAAGTATTTTTGGTATTTTTATGATAAATATTAAGAGTAAAGATTGCAAAATAAAATAGATTGGAAACTTATATGATAAAAGATAGACCTGGGAGGCATAGGTTTCACTAGTGGCTTCTCTCAAGATAGCGAACAAATTACGGTGGGTGAACAAATTACTGTCGAGCAATTGATAGAAAAGAAAATAATTATGTGAATATCTAGGCATGATCATGTATATAGGCATCACGTCCGTGAAAAGTAGACCGACTCCTGCCTGCATCTACTACTATTACTCCACACATCGACCGCTATCCAGCATGCATCTAGAGTATTAAGTTCATAAGAACAGAGTAACGCATTAGGTAAGATGACATGATGTAGAGGGATAAACTCAAGCAATATGATATAAACCCCATCTTTTTATCCTCGATGGCAACAATACAATACGTGTCGTTTCCCTTTCAGTCACTAGGATCGAGCACTGCAAGATTGAACCCAAAGCTAAGCACTTCTCCCATTGCAAGAAAGATCAATCTAGCAGGCCAAACCAAACTAATAATTCAAAGACACTTGCAAAGATAACCAATCATACATAAAAGATTTCAGAGAAGAATCAAATATTGTTCATAGATAGCTTTGATCATAAACCCACAATTCATCGGATCTCGACAAACACACCGCAAAAAGAGTTACATCAAATAGATCTCCAAGAAGATCGAGGAGAACTTTGTATTGAGATCCAAAGAGAGAGAAGAAGCCATCTAGCTTATAACTATGGACCCGAAGGTCTGAAGTAAACTACTCACACATCATCGGAGGGGCCATGGAGTTGATGTAGAGGCCCTTCGTGATCGATGCCCCCTCCGGCGGAGCTCCGGAAAAGGCCCCAAGATGGGATCTCTTGGGTACAGAAGGTTGCGGCGGTGGAAATAGGGTTTCGTGGTGCTCCTGGATGTTTTCAGGATATATGAGTATATATAGGAGGAAGAAGTAGGTCGGTTGAGCCACGAGGGGCCCACGAGGGGGAGGGCGCGCCCCTTGACTCATGGCCTCCTCGGTTGTTTCTTGACGTCCACTCCAAGTCCTTTGTATCACGTTTGTTCCAAAAATCACGTTCCCGAAGGTTTCATTCCGTTTGGACTCCGTTTGATATTCCTTTTCTGCGAAACACCGAAATAGGAAAAAAAAACATCAATTTGCACTAGGCCTTGGGTTAATAGGTTAGTCCCAAAAATAATGTAAAAGTGTATAATAAAGCCCATTAAACATCCAAAACAGAATATATAATAGCATGGAACAATAAAAAATTATAGATACTTTGGAGACGTATCAAGCATCCCCAAGCTTAATTCCTGCTCGTCCTCGAGTAGGTAAGTGATAAAAACATAATTTTTGATGTGGAATGCTTTATAGCATAGTCTTCAATGTAATTTTCTCTATTGTGGCATGAATGTTCAGATCCGAAAGATTCAAGATAAAAGTTTAATGTTGACATAAAAACAATAATACTCCAAGTATGCTAACCAAGCAATTATGTCTTATCAAAATAACATTGTATGTGTTTTGCTTGGAGCGTCTTGTATGACTTGACTCTTTGCTTTTTCGTTTACCACAATCATCCTTGCTGTACACACCTTTTGGGAGATACGCACATGAATCAGAATATATTAGAATACTCTATGTGCTTCACTTATATCTTTTGAGCTAGATAATTTTGCTCTAGTGCTTCACTTATATCTTTTTAGAGCACGGTGGTGGTTTTATTTTATAGAAAGTATTGATCTCTCATGCTTCACTTATATTATTTTGAGAGTCTTTTAGAACATCATGGTAATTTGCTTTGGTTATGAAATTAGTCCTAATATAGTAGACATCCGGGATGGGTATATTAAAAACTTTCATTTAGAGTGCATTAAATGTTATGAGAAGTTTGATTCTCGGTAGTTGTTTTGAGATATAACGGTGGTGATATTAAATTTGTGCTAGTTGAGTGATTATGGAATTGAGAAATACTTGTGTTGAAGTTGGCAAGTCCCGTAGCATGCACATATGGTAAACGTTGTGTGACAAATTTAAAGCATGGGGTGTACTTTGATTGGTTTCCTTATGAGTGGCGGTCGGGGACGAGCGATTGTCTTTTCCTACCAATCTATCCCCTAGGAGCATGCGCGTAGTGCTTGGTTTTGATGACTTGTAGATTTTTGCAATAAGTATATGAGTTCTTTATGACTAATGTTGAGTCCATGGATTGTACGCACTCTCACCCTTCCATCATTGCTAGCCTCTTCGGTACTGTGCATTGCCCTTTCTCACCTCAAGAGTTGGTGCAAACTTCGCCACTGCATCCAAACCCCGTGATATGATACGCTCTATCACAAATAAGCCTCCTTATATCTTTCTTAAAACAACCACCATACCTACCTATTATGGCAATTCCATAGTCATTCTATGATATATTGCCATGCAACTTTCCACCGTTCTGTTTATTATGACACACTCCATCATTGTCATATTGCCTTGCATGATCATGTAATTGGCATCGTATTTGTGGCAAATCCACTTTCATAATTCTTTCATACATGTCACTCTTGATTCGTTTCATATCCCGGTACACCGCCGGAGGCATTCACATAGAGTCATATTTTGTTCTAAGTATCGAGTTGTAATTCTTGAGTTGTAAAGTAAATAAAAGTGTGATGATTTTCATTATTAGAGCATTGTCCCATGTGAGGAAAGTTCTTCAAAAAAAGAGAAAGGCCGTAAAAAAAGAGGCCAAAAATGAGAGAAAAGGAGAGAAGGGGTAATGTTACTATCCTTTTTCCACACATGTGCTTCAAAGTAGCACCATGATCTTCCTGATAGAGAGTCTCTTATGTTGTAACTTTGATATACTAGTGGGAATTTTTCATTATAGAACATGGCTTGTATATTCCAACAATGGGCTTCCTCAAATGTCCTAGGTATTCATGAGAAAGCAAGTTGGATGCACACCCACTTAGTTACTTTTGTTGATCTTTCATATATTCATAGCTCTAGTGCATCCGTTGCATGGCGATCCCTACTCCTTGTGTTGACATCAATTGATGGGCATCTCCATAGCCAGTTGATTAGCCACGTCAATGTGAGACTTTCTCCCTTTTTGTCTTCTCACACAACCTCCATCATCATATTCTATTGCACCCATAGTGCTATATCCATGGCTCGCGCTCATATATTGCGTGAAAGTTGAAAGAGTTTGAAAAGACTAAAGTATGAAACAATTGCTTGGCTTGTCATCGGGGTTGTTGAAAGTGCAACTATCCCTGGGTGGTTTTGGTAATTCCTAACAACATATAACTCATTGAGCTAATGCTACTTAAAGATAAACATTTCAGGAAAGCTTAATGATTGGCATGGCATGGATGAGAAAAATGGATCCCTCAAAATTCTAAGGACAAAGAATTGGCTTAAGCTCAAAGCTCAGGACTCTACATATTTTCATTTTAAGTGATCCAAGATCACATTGAGTCCATAGGAAAAGCCAATACTATTAAGAGGGGATGAGGTGTTGCCTAATGGCTTGCTTGCTCAAAGTGCTTAGTGATATGCTCCAAAGTCCTCAACTACTTTCTCACATCCACATATGTCCCAAACCAAAAGTCAAACTCGGCCCCACCAGAACTTTCTATCCGGCGCCACTGAGTTCAGTTGACAAAGCAACTGCCAGAAACCCTAGTCTTTTTGGTCTCACCGATAGGGATCTCGGTCTCACCGAGATGGGATTGTAATCTCTGCGTTTCCCTTCATAATGTTTCGGTCAAACCGAGATGAGCGATATGTCCCACCGAGATTGCAATGCAAACTCTCTATTTCCCTTTCGTAACATTTCGGTCAAACCGAGATGAGCGATCGGTCCCACTGAGTTTGCCTAACCAACTCTCTGTTAGTCCATTACCAAAATCGGTCTCACCGAGTTTGTGTAATAGGTCTCACCGAGATTATGTTATGCCCTAAACCTAACAAAATTGGTCCCACCGAGATGATATGTCGGTCCCACCGAAATTCCTAGCGTTCACATTTTGAACTAAATCAGTCTGACCGAGTTTCATGATTCGGTCCCAGTGAGTTTGGTGATTTGTGTGTAACGGTTAGATTTTTTGTGGGGGCTATTTATACCCCTCCACCCACTCTTCATTCATGGAGAGAGCCATCAGAACATGCCTACACTTCCAACATACATTTTCTGAGAGAACCACCTACACTTGTGTCGAGGTCAAGATATTCCACTCCAACCACATAAATCTTGATCTCTAGCCTTCCCCAAGTCGCTTTCCACTCAAATCATCTTTCCAGCAAATCCAAATCCTATGAGAGAGAGTTGAGTGTTGGGGAGACTATCATTTGAAGCACAAGAGCAAGGAGCTCATCATCAACACACCATTTGTTACCTCTTGGAGAGTGGTGTCTCCTAGATTGGCTAGGTGTCACTTGGGAGCCTCCGTCAAGATTGTGGAGTTGAACCAAGGAGTTTGTAAGGGCAAGGAGATCGCCTACTTCGTGAAGATCTACTCGAGTGAGGCAAGTCCTTCATGGGCGACGGCTATGGTGGGATAGACAAGGTTGATTCTTTGTGGACCCTTTGTGGGTGGAGCCCTCCGTGGACTCGCGCAACTGTTACCCTTCGTGGGTTGAAGTCTCCATCAACGTGGATGTACGATAGCACCACCTATCGGAACCACGCCAAAAATCTCCGTGTCTCCAATTGCGTCTGCACACTCCAAACTCCTTGCTTTACCTTCATATGCAATTGTTTTACTTTCCGCTGCTTTACTCTTAGAATTTCATGTGTAGGTTGATTGCTTGACTTGTGCCAAGTTGCTAAAATCTACCTAGAACTAAAATTTGGAAAAGGCTAGATTTTTATTTGGTCAAGTAGTCTAATCACCCCCCTCCCTCTAGACATACTTTCGATCCTACTAGTGGTATCAGAGCTTTGGCCTCCATTTGCTTTGATTTCCATAGCTTTTGGTGGTCATAGCCTTGGTTCCACAACCTAGGAGAGTATGGCGTCTAGCGAGGGAAATTACCACCGTAGAGGTCCTTACTTTGATGGTACAAATTTTGCTAGTTGGAAGCATAAGATGAAAATGCATATTCTTGGACATAACCCCGCCGTTTGGGCTATTGTGTTTATTGGCTTGCAAGGTGAATTCTTCGATGGGAGAGAACCAAACCGTGAAGCTACCACGCAAGAGTTGAAGATGCTACAATACAATGCTCAAGCTTGTGATATTCCCTTCAACGGATTATGCCCCGAAGAATTCAACAAAATCAGTCGTCTTGAGAATGCAAAGGAAATTTGGGATACTTTGATTGATATGCACGAAGGTACCGAATATGTCAAGGAATCCACATTGGATGTGCTTCAATGTCAGCTTGACAAGTTTAAACTGAAGGATGATGAAGGTGTCGCTGAAATGTACTCTAGGCTTGCTCTCATCACAAATGAGATTGCCAGCTTAGAAAGTGAAGAGATGACCGATAGATTCATCACCAAGAAGATCCTAAGAGCCTTGGGTGGAAAATATGATACTGTGTGCACATTGATCCAAATGATGCCCAATTACAAAGATCTCAAGCCCACGAAAGTTATTGGAAGAATTGTTGCTCATGAGATGTCACTCAAGGATAGGTAAGAGCTTCACAACAAGTCAAGTGGTGCTTACAAAGTCTCATGTGATGCTCCCACATCATCAAGTGAGAAGCAAACCTTCAATGAAGAATTGAGTCTAATGGTGAAGAACTTCAACAAGTTCTACAAGATTAGAAGCAAGGAAAGAAGTTCCAAGTCAAGGTCCTACAATGACAAAAGATCTTCTAGTCGTGAGCGTAATTGCTACAATTGTGGAAGACCAGGACACTACTACAATGAATGTACGGCCCCCTACAAAAGAAGAGAAGATCTCCCAAAAGAAGGAGTAGAAGAGAAGAATCACCATCAAGAGAGAGGAGTAGAGATGAACGTTATGAACGAAGACCCTCTCGGAGAATCAAGGACTCAGAAAGGAAGGACAAGTCAACAAGGAGCTACACAAAAAGAAGACATCAAGCTCATGTTGGTGAATGGGTATCTGGTTCCGACTCCGACAATCACTCTGAAAGAAGTTATCACTCCGACTCCGAATATACTCAAGATGAAGGTGTTTTCGAACTAGCACTTGTGACAACCAACTCCTACGACATATTTGACTTACCAAATGAAGGAATTGGGAGATGCTTCATGGCTAAAGGTCCAAAGGTAACACACCCCGAATATGTTGATTTCAATAGTGATGAAGATGATTTGCTAGGAGATGATGATTTACTTGTTGACAACTCTAGTTATGAAAACTATGATGAGCTTGCTATTAATCATGATAATCAAGATAAAATGAATGACGATGATAAGAAGGAGATTGAGCGTCTAACTAAAGAACTAAACACTCTTAAGTTAGCTCATGAAACTACCTTGGAAGATCATCGAGAACTTTTAAAGACTCATGATAAGCTACGCTTTGAAAAGCTCAACCTTGAGCAAGAACATGAGTTTTTAAAGGCAATCAATGATGATCTTTGCAAGAAAAGTTCTTCTTACATTGCCAAGCGTTTAATATTGTCTACTTAGATGCCACAAGTCAAATCTAGTAACAAGAACAAGAAAGATTCTTCATCTAGTAGTAACAACAATCATGCTAAATCCAATGTTCTTGCTTCTAGTAGCTCTCTTGATCCCACTAATGATTCTCTTAGCCAAGTTACACTTGAGCAAGAAAATATCTTATTGAAGGGAATAATAGAGAAAGGTGTTTACAAGAGCCTTGCCGGAAGTAAGCAATTTGAGGAAATTGTACGCAAGCAAGGAAGACACCGGAAGAATCAAGGTGTTGGTTTTGAACGAAAGTTCAATGTCAATGGAGTTGAGTGGGAAGAAGATCAATACCCCAAGACGAAGTTTGTTCCTCGACAAGAGAAGTATGATCCTACTTCTTTCAAAGGAACACAATCTCAAGATGATCTTCCCCCACAAGACCACCAGCAAAAAGGCAAGGACAAGCTTCAAGAGGAGATTGATGCATTCGAGGAAGCACCCAAGGCCTTGGTCAAATGGATTCCCAAGACTACATCAAGTTCTACTTAAAGTACGACTACAACTCCAAGCATTCCCATCATAATGGTGTGGATCTCGAAGAACAAGAACTAGAGAGTTCTTGAGGGTGACTCCGCCAACCTACTTCACTCTTATCATTTTGGCAAGGACAAGTGCAAACAACTTTCATGTCTTTCACTAGTTCAAGGAGTCACAAACCCTCTTGTTGGTAAGACAAGGGACAAGGTAACCTAATGCTTCCATGGACATCATCTTGTGTACACATCACTCTTTGTCTATGGACAACCTTGTTTGTTCCTTGTGGGACTAACCCATGTAGGTATTGAAAGTGCAACTCACTCCAAAGGATTGCTCCGAATGATCTACATCAACATTGAGCATCCACATCTTCAACACCTACATGAAGTCATCATCGACAAAACCCAAGGTTAGTTGATCCCTCTTAGGGGGATATCACATCTAAGGGGAGCTTTACTCTAATCAATTGAGTTAAAGCAACTCTAATGGTGTGAGTACAACAATGCTCTATGTAAAAGTGGTAACCCCACTTGTGCTTAAACGATGAGTATGACCTATGATCAAATGTTCTCATTTGACTCCTAAGTCAATATACTCATATATAAATGACCTAGTCATCGCCAATTGCTTGATAGATGCTAGAGTGTCTGTGCATGCTTCGTCACATATTTCATTTGCCATTTTAATTGTGTGAACATGTTGAATGCATATTTTTCTCATTCGAGGACATCCATTTGTTGCTTTGATTGCTTGGTTTTTTCTCTTTTGCCAAATGGATGGACAAGAATGCCTAAGAACTCCCTCTAGCTATCTATGCTTTTCTCGTCTCAAAATTTATTCATGCTACATGACAAAGTTTGATCAAGTCAGATTCGAACCACTCTGTGTGAGGAGCACTCGAAGTTCCCGGTTCGTCATAGACTTAAACTTCCAAAACCTCTTTGTGCATTTTGGTCTGACCGATTCATCCTTTTCGGTCCTATCGAGATCACTTAGTTGATCTAGGTTTTCAATCTCGGTGCAACCGATTAGAACCTTTTGGTCACACCGAGTTGCAGTAACTGCCTGCATTTTTGCATCTCGGTGCCACCAAGTTGTTCCACTCGGTCACACCGACAGGTTCAGGTTATATATACTGACGGGCCAAATTTTAGAAAATTTTCCGAAACCCTTCGCCCACGCATAACCTACTCTACCTCTTCGGGTCTCCGAATCATCTTCTCGCTGCCAGCGACCTCCCGCCGCTGGTCTCTGCCGCCGTCAATGGCAATCTGCTCTACCGTTGCCGCCGTAGTGAACACTCGCCGCATTAAGAAGTGTTCGATCCCTTGTGCTGTCTTTTTCACTCTGGTTCCTAGCACAAGGACAATGCCATGTTTCTTGCCACGATTGAGATTCATCCATCCAGGTAAAACTTCCTTAGGTCTAGATTGATTCGAAAATTTTAGGGTTAGCTCTCTGCAGAACTCATCTCGAACCGACCGAACTGTAGAAATCGGTCTCACCGATTCGGCCTTGGCCATTGCACATGCGCTCTTCGGTCTGACCGAAATGCGCAAATCATTGTGACCAAGTTCAAGATTCTGTGAAACCCTAGCAATCTCGGTGCCATCAAAGTGTGACTCGGCCCTACCGAGTTCACTAGTTTAGGTTCCAAGTGTTGCTTTGGTATCACCGAGTTTGTCAATTCGGTAGCTCCGAGATCACTTCTGTAGAGAACTAAAACTAATCTTTTTGACTCAGTTGTTTTGCAAAACTCATGTACTTTGTGATGCTCATCTAGTCTACCTCATCTACAACCTATTCACAGGGTCTACTGATAGTTTGCCTACAAGATGTCTGATCAAAGTGACAACCAGAACAAATCTGAAGAACAGGTCCAGATGAGTGAGGGCACTAGTCCCTCCAGCTCTTCTGATGATGGAAGTAGAAGCACTCCAAGCAACTTACCTGAGGTAGCAACCAGATCCAGGAAAAAGAAAACCTCGGAATGGAGGATGAGGATTATGTGGCCATTGAGGATGAGGCCACTTCAAGGAAAAAGATGCTGAAAAAGGAGTATGGCTCAGCTGGCACAGTTAAGCCAGGGATGCATAAGAAGGCACCAGCAAAGAGAGTTCCTATGTCTAAGGCCAGAGCATCCACTGCTGAAACCTCCAAGCTAACTGAAGAGGCAGTTGAAGAAGGGAAGGAAAGGAAGGAAAGGGTCAAGAAGACCACTACGAGAGTGCTTGGCAGATCATCAATAATGAGAGGCTCAGATGAAGAGGAAGAGGATGCTGCACCAGCACCCAAAGCACAAAAGCTCATGGGAGATGCAATTAGATTAGGGGCTACTCCATCTAAAACCAAAGCTGCTCCCAAGGCTACTGCTCTAGCTCAGAAGCCTAAACCCAAGAGAAGCACTAGAAACATTCCTGCTGAGGAGAAAAACAAAGCCCCAGTGCCTGAAGCTGCTGAAGAAGAAGAAGATGACTTAGTTGTGTTGAGGAAGCTGAAGCCCAAAATCCCTGACCACAATGATACACACCCTGTGGCAGTAAACATGAAAATCATGAAGGATGCAGGACTGAGGTTATGGAGACAGTCTGATGCATATGCTGTCAGGAGGAGGACTGCTGTGGACTACAGGTTTCACACCAAGGAACAACAAGACTTTTATGAGACAATCCTGCTTGACAAGAAGCCCATTGTGTGTGACATGAGATGGGTTGACTGGGAGTACATCAAGGAGAATGAAGATCGCTATCCAGGTGTATATGACAGCTTCAAGGCATGTGGAGTTGATACCTTTGTGGCCCAGAAGCTCACCAAGTGGACCGATGAGCTTATCATGCAGTTTTACTCCACTGCCCACTTCTACCCAGATGGAAAGATCATTTGAATGTCCGAAGGTACAAGGTACCAATATTCTATTGATGAATGGGCTAAGCTGATTAATGCCCCTACAGAGCATGAAGATGACTTGGATGTTTATGCTGAGAAGAAGAAAGACCACAACACAATGGCCAACATGTACAGAGAGATCCCAGATGATGCTTTAGAGACTCATAAGTTTGGATCTGTCCACTTCTTGTTGTCTGGTCTGCCTACCATCAATTGGATCCTCACACACACATGCTACCCAAGTCAGGTGATCACAAGATGATCAGAGGACATGCCATCAACTTGCTACATTTGTTTGATGTGCCTCAAAAATTCAAAGTCACGAGTCTGATTCTGGAGACAATCAAAAGGACAGCAGCTGATCAGAAGAGGAGTTGTGGGTATGCCCCACAAATTCAGGAGCTCATCAACTCAAAGATGGGCACAGGCAAATATCTTTTGGATAAGGAGCACCTGCCCATCTACCCTGAATTTCAAGACAACACTTTTGTCATGGATGAAAATGAACCATCTTCAGCTCAAGCACATGAGAAGAGAGAAAAAGTAAGGGCAGAGAAAGTTGCAAAGATGCCAAGTGTTGAGAAGGCATCTCAGGTTTTCTAGAAGACCAAGCAAGATCAGCTTGGATATCTGATCCAATCCACCTTGAGGATTGAGAAGGGCTTGGCCACCCTGACTCAAAACCAGGAGAGCTTGGAGAGGATCGTTGAGCAGAAATTCTATGATCTTGATGTCAAAGTAACTGAGATTTAGTCAACAGTTGAGCAGCTTCAGGAGGAAGTGGAGGAGAAGAAGGGCAAGTCAACTACAGATGCTTTCGCTAGAGTGCGCTGAAGCCAGAGGTCTGCAGTACCAGTCACAGATACTTGAGCTTCAGTGTCAGCACCAGCAGCCAGAGCTCCAGTGCCACCACCAGAAGGCACTCCATCAGCTCCAACTACTTCATCGGAAGCCTTCGTCCTTGGAGTTCTCTCTACACCACCTCCCGAAGATCAAGCCTGAGAGTCGTTTAGCACTATGCATTTTTAAACTTTATGGTAACTTGTTGCCAAAGGGGGAGAAACATGTATAGATCATAGGCTTCGAGAGAGAGTGTTGTTCTTTCTTATCTCTCTTGCTATTTTGGTTGAACTTCTTTGTTGAGTGCTTGTGTGAGATACTTTATGTCCTTGTGAGATACTTGTTGATCATGTGTTCGATCATATGCTACCCTTAATGCTTGTTGGATGATATCATCTCTTATATCCTTATATGATCATTCACTAGCTTGGTGATGAGTGCATGCTTTCAATCTCTATCATTTTGAGCGCTCCACCAAGATGTATGTGACATGGAATAGTAACCCATGATCTTAATCGATTGTGCATTTGCATTCAAAAGAAAATTTTAAATAATGCACAAATTTAGGGGGAGCTCTTGCTTATCACATACTTCTCAAAGCCACGATGTTTTTTTAATCTTATTTATCATTTGTCGAAGCTTTGATCTATATGTTGTCATCAATTACCAGAAAAGGGGAGATTGATAGTGCAACTATCCCTGGGTGGTTTTGGTAATTCCTAAAAACATATAACTCATTGAGCTAATGCTACTTAAAGATAAACATTTCAGGAAAGCTCAATGATTGGCATGGCATGGATGAGAAAAGTGGATCCCTAAAAATTCTAAGGACAAATAATTGGCTCAAGCTCAAAGCTCAGGACTCTACATCTTTTCATTTTAAGTGATCCAAGATCACATTGAGTCCATAGGAAAAGCCAATACTATTAAGAGGGGATGAGGTGTTGCCTAATGGCTTGCTTGCTCAAAGTGCTTAGTGATATGCTCCAAAGTCCTCAACTACTTTCTCACATCCACATATGTCCCAAACCAAAAGTCAAACTCGGCCCCACCGAAACTTTCTATCTGGCACCACCGAGTTCAGTTGACATAGCCACTACCAGAAACCCTAGTATTTTCGGTCTCACCGAGATGGGTTTGTAATCTCTCTGTTTCCCTCCGTAACTTTCGGTCAAACCGAGATGAGCGAGCGGTCCCACCGAGATTGCAATGCAAACTCTCTATTTCCCTTTCGTAACATTTCGGTCAAACTGAGATGAGCGATCGGTCCCACCGAGTTTGCTTGACCAACTCTCTTTTAGTCCATTACCAAAATCGGTCTCATTGAGTTTGTGTAATCGGTCTCACCGAGATTACGTTATGCCCTAACCCTAACAAAATCGGTCCCACCGAGTTGACATGTCAGTCCTACCGAAATTCCTAACATTCACATTTTGAACTAAATCGGTCTGACCGAGTTTCATGATTCGGTCCCACCGAGTTTGGTGATTTGTGTGTAACGGTTAGATTTTGTGTGGAGGCTATTTATACCCCTCCACCCACTCTTCATTCGTGGAGAGAGCCATCAGAACATGCCTACACTTCCAACATACATTTTTTGAGAGAACCACCTACACTTGTGTTGAGGTCAAGATATTCCACTCCAACCACATAAATCTTGATCTCTAGCCTTCCCCAAGTTGCTTTCCACTCAAATCATCTTTCCACCAAATCCAAATCCTGTGAGAGAGAGTTGAGTGTTGGGGAGACTATGATTTGTAGCACAAGAGCAAAGAGTTCATCATCAACACACCATTTGTTATGTAACATCCCAAATTTTCAATTTGGAATGTTATACATTAGATCATCATACATATCATATTTTATTTTGCTTTTGGTTTTGATCCTAGAAAATCCTAAGCAACTCAAGGACCCACGGAGAGAGTTGGGGATTTCGTTATTTAGATATTTGAGTTTTCTCAAATTTTGTAAACAGGATCGTTTGATTTTATTTATTTTATCATCAGTTATTTCTATTACAAAAATATGAGAGGGGGAATAAAATGACTTTCCCAAAATATAGAAATATTGAGGATTTAATAAAAAATCAAATAAGATTTATTTCGGAGTTTTTCGGTATTTTTATTTGAATTTAGGAAAAATGCGCGTTTTTCAAAATTGCATTTAGGGCCCAGATAAATGTTCACTTTATCGGGCTTGATTTGAGAAACCCGGGAAATTTATTTCAGGTTTTTTGGAGTCCGTTTAGTATTTCTTTTTAATTTTTTTCCGAGCGTAATTATTAAAAAAAAGGAACCGACCTTGGGCCGTACTCGGCCAAGACTCCGCCTGGCCGAGGCCTTTATAAGGCGCCGCCCCGGGGCCCAAGAGCCCAGCCGCCCCAGCCCCAAACCCTAGCCGCCGCCAGCCGCCGCCGCCGCCTCACCGCCGATCCGCCGGAGCCGCGCGTCGCCCAAGGTTCGCCGCCCTCGAAATCCGTGTCGTTTTTTTTAAAAAAATCCGTTCATCGTTTTTCTTTTTCGTCGGATTTTCCGCGGTTATTTTCTGATCGCGATCTCTGATCCGATTTTCGTTTTAGTATAACTTTTCGCTCGTTTATCGGAATCAGGCGATTCAAGCGCCTGGAGTTTCGTCTCGAAACCCTCTTTCCGAATAATCAACTTAAACATGTTTTTGCTACTGTAAAAAATTGCCCTAGATCCAGATTACTAGAACGAAGTTGTTTTCTTTCGCCGTTAGATTTCTTTTGCTTCGTTCGATTTGATTCTTTTTGCAAACCAGGGTTCTTAAGTTGAACTTTCTGGTTAGATCTTCTATTTGAGTTTTACCTGTGCATTAGATGAGTACTTATTGTATGCTTGTTTGTTTGTCTGCGATATAATACCCGGAGTGCGCCGCCTGTTACTTTGAATCTCTAGGTTTCGCGGATCATCAGCAAGGCAAGTAACACTTTGATCATACCCTTTTCTACAACCCAGTTTTATTGCATTAGATCCATCCTCACACATTGCATGATTAGGATCTAATTAAATTGTGGGATGGGAAGTAGATGAGGTAATACCTATTACCTGTTTATTATCAAACCTTTGGGAGTTACCTCTGCGTTTGCTTCATGCCATGCTATGCTAGTAGACGTGGATTGGGTGAGTGATATCCATGACAGATGTGAGATTGTTAATTAATGGTTTATCTAAGGTGGCAACCTAAACACACATCTGGGTGGATTGAGGCACCTGGGTACTCCAGGACTTGCCTGTTTTTCTTTTGGACCGCCACCCAGGCTCAAAGGGATCATGAGATTATTCATACTAGAAACTTCCGTGTGCAACCACAAGCTATTATGGGCTCTAGCATAGTTGACTAAGTTGTGCGAACTCTTACAGTGGTAGACTAGCAGATGTAGGGGATGTAGGTGGTACGGTCTACCCGATCGTAAGGTGCTAGCGCTTCTGAAAGACTATGTCTCGGTCATCCGTCTTCTCAAACACCATGTAGTGCGAGAAAACAAACGGAGGCGATCGAGTCTTGTGGGGAAAAGTGCGCAAACCTCTGCAGAGTGTATAAACTAATCATGATTAGCCGTGTCCCCGGTTATGGACATCTTGAGTATCTAGTACCTGGATTATCAAGTGAATCTCAACATGTTACTCTAAAGTAAATTTTGGTGGGGTTTAATGATGTTACTTTAATTGGGATTGAGAATGCTGTCAACCATTCTCAATGTTTAACAACCACCATGATAGTAATTAAATTTATTCCTTTGAAGTAGGGAAAAATTGGCTTTACGCAAAACTGTAACCATAGAGCTTTCCACCGGCCAAATATGCATGTAGTATAGTTGTTTCATTCCATTACTCTCTATGTGTTACCTTGCCAGCATATTCCATGTGCTGACCCGTTTTCGGGCTGCAACGTTAATGTTGCAGACTTTTCAGACGATGATTAAGGCGTTTTAGGTCGTGGTTCTATACTCAGTGATGCCGTTGGAGTTGATGGACTCACTTATCTTCCAAGCCTTCCGCTGTTATCGTTATTAGATGGCCTTAAGCCATATTTATTGTAATAAGTTCTCTTTTGAGACACTCGATGTAATAAGTGTGTGATTGCTACTCTGCTATAAATCCTTCGAGTACTGTGTGGTGTCAGCATTACTGATCCAGGGATGACACCGGAGCACAGAGATCAGACTGTTTGAGGTCTGGTCACTACATGTTACCTCTTGGAGAGTGGTGTCTCCTAGATTGGCTAGGTGTCACATGGGAGCCTCCGTCAAGATTGTGGAGTTGAACCAAGGAGTTTGTAAGGGCAAGGAGATCGCCTACTTTGTGAAGATCTACCCGAGTGAGGCAAGTCCTTCATGGGCGACGGTCATGGTGGGATAGACAAGGTTGCTTCTTCGTGGCCCTTCGTGGGTGGAGCCCTCCGTGGACTCGCGCAACCGTTACCCTTTGTGGGTTGAAGTCTCCATCAACGTGGATGTACGATAGCACCACCTATCGGAACCACGCCAAAAATCTTCGTGTCTCCAATTGCGTTTGCACAATCCAAACTCCTCCCTTTACCTTCATATGCAATTGTTTTACTTCCCGCTGCTATACTCTTAGAATTGCATGTGTAGCTTGATTGCTTGACTTGTGCCAAGTTGCTAAAATCTGCCTTGAACTAAAATTGGGAAAGGGCTAGATTTTTATTTGGTTAAGTAGTCTAATCACCCCCCCCCCTCTTGACATACTTTCGATCCTACAGTTGTGCATGATGGGAGCATTTTGTGTGACAAAAAATGAAGCATGGCCAAACTATATGACTTTGTAGGGGTAAGCTTTCTTTGGCTATGTTCTTTTGATAAGACATGATTGCTTGGTTAGCATTGCTTGAAGTATTATTATTTTTATGTCAATACTAAACTTCTGTCTAGAATCTTTCGGATCTAAACATTCATGCCGTAATAAAAATAATACATTGAAAATTATGTTAGGTAGCATTCCACATCAAAAAATTATGTTTTTATCATTTACCTACTCGAGGACGAGCAGGAATTAAGCTTGGAGATGCTTGATACATCTCCAACATATCTATAATTTTTGATTGTTCCATGCTATTATATTATCTGTTTTGGATGTTTTTGGGCTTTATTATACACTTCTATATTATTTTTGGGACTAACCTATTAACCGAAAGCCGAGTGCAAATTGCTATTTTTTGCCTATTTCAGTGTTCCGTAGAAAAGGAATATCAAACAGAATTCAAATGGAATGAAACCTTCGCGAGGATCTTTTTTGGAACAAACGTGATCCAGGAGACTTGGAGTGGACATCAAGGAAGCAACGAGGCGGCCATGAGGTAGGGCGGCGCGCCCCCACCCTCGTGGGCCCCTCGCAGCTCCACTGAGCTACTTCTTTCGCCTATATATACTCTTATACCCTAAAAACATCCAAGGGAGCCACGAAACCACGGTTCCACCGCCACAACCTTCTGCACCCGTGAGATCCCATCTGGGGACCTTTTCCGGTGATCTGCCGAAGGGGGATTCGATCACGGAGGGCTTCTACATCAACACCATATCCTCTCCGATGATGTGTGAGTAGTTTACCACAGACCTTCGGGTCCATAGATATTAGCTAGATGGCTTCTTCTCTTTCTTTGGATCTCAATACAAAGTTCTCCTCGATGTTCTTGGAGATCTATTCGATGTAATTCTTTTTGCGGTGTGTTTGCCGAGATCCGATGAATTGTGGATTTATGATTAAGATTATCTATGAACAATATTTGATTCTTCTCTGAATTCTTATATGCATGATTTGATATCTTTGCAAGTCTCTTCGAATTATCAGTTTAGTTTGGCCTACTAGATTGATCTTTCTTGCAATGGGAGAAGTGCTTAGCTTTGGGTTCAATCTTGCGGTGCTTGATCCTAGTGACAGAAAGGGAACCGACACGTATTGTATTGTTGCCATCGAGGATAAAAAGATGGGTTTATATCATATTGCTTGAGTTTATCCCTCTACATCATGTCATCTTGCCTAATGCGTTACTTTGTTCTTATGAACTTAATACCCTAGATGCATGCTAGATAGTGGTCGATGTGTGGAGTAATAGTAGTAGATGCAGAATCATTTCGGTCTACTTGACACGGACGTGATGCCTATGTTCATGATCATGCCTAGATATCATCATAACTATGCACTTTTCTATCAATTGCTCGGCAGTAATTTGTTCACCCACCATAATTTATGCTATCTTGAGAGAATCCACTAGTGAAACATATGCCCCCCGAGTCTACTTTACATCATATTATTTTCCCGTCAACTAGCTATTTCCGTCGCCGTTTATTTTGCAATCTTTACTTTTCAATCTATACAACAAAAATACCAAAAATATTTATCTTATTTTCTCTATCAGATCTCACTTTCGTAAGTGACCGTGAAGGGATTGACAACCCCTTTATCGCATTGGTTGCGAGGTTCTTGTTTGTTTGTGCAGGTACTAGGTGACTTGCGTGTAGTCTCCTACTAGATTGATACCTTGGTTCTCAAAAACTGAGGGAAATGCTTACGTTAAATTACTGCATCACCCTTTCCTCTTCAAGGGAAAACCAATGCATGCTCAAGAGGTAGCAGCTATATTCATGATCATTGCCTTAGATATCGTCGTAACTTTGCGCTTTTCTATCAATTGCTCGGCAGTATTTTTTTCACCCACCGTATTATTTGCTATCTTGAGAGAAGCCTCCAGTCAAACCTATGGCCCCGGGTCTATTTTCCATCATATAAGTTTCTATTTTCCATAATAAAGTTTTCGATCTACTATTTTTGCAATCTTTTACTTTCTGGTCTATCAACTAAAAATACCAAAAAATATTTACTTTACCGTTTATCTATCTCTATCAGATCTCAATTTCGCAAGTAACCGTGAAGGGACCGACAACCCCTTTATCATCTTGGGTGCAAGTTGTTTGATTGTTTGTGCAGGTATTCGGTGATTTGTCCGTGGTCTCCTACTGGATTGATACCTTGGTTCTCAAACTGAGGGAAATACTTATCTCTACTTTGCTACATCACCCTTTCCTCTTCAAGGGAAAAATCAATGCAAGCTCAAGAAGTAGCACCGCCTAGCTCAAATCGATGGGGGTACTTCCGTAACTTACCCCACATTTCGGACAAGTGCGTCCCTAAGCCATGGTTCCCCCTCCTACCCCCTCCGCCCCCATTCATACACCGAGGCCCCGAAAACCCGCGAAGCCCCACACCCTCCTCCGTCCGCCACCAAGCAGGAGCCTTATTCCCGATGACGTTGTCCACCGCAACACCCCGACCTCCATCGTCCACCATACCAAGGAGCTGCCCTGACATTCCCCTCGTCTTTCGCACCACCTCCATTCCCATACCGTTGTCTTCACCTACACCACCGGAAGAGCAGCATCATCACTGATTCCTCGGATGAAGCTGAGGCCTAATCGGCGCCACCAAAGAGGTTCTACAGTAATCGCTGCATTTTTTTCTTGATTCAATCTCATGGTGCTGCCAGCGCTCAGTCCCGAGCCGACATGGTGCGACTCCATATTTTTTGCGAGGAAGCGTGGCTCCATCTACGGAGGCGTCGCCAGCCACTTCCTCCACGGCGTCGCTCCCTCAGCAGGGATGTCCACATCAGTAGGAGCTCCTGCTGCTTTGGCTCTCGCTCGCGCTGCTGCTATGCTCTTGGTCTCAGTCCCCTGTCTGGTTTGCTCTTGATCTTGCTCACGTTGTTGCTCTCGCTCTTGCTCTTGCTTGTGCTGCTGCTCTACTCCTGCTCGCCTGTGATAGCGGCTTGAAGCTACGTCCGTATTTCCCCAAAGAGGAAGGGATGATGCAGCACAGCGATGGTAGGTATTTCCCTCAGTGATGAAACCAAGGTTATTGAACCAGTAGGAGGACCAAGCAACACTACGTAAATGGCACCTGCACACAAATAACAAATACTCACAACCCAACGTATTAAAGGGGTTGTCAATCCCTTTCTGCTAACGGCGCCAGAAATTGGCAACGTACGTGAATAAATTGTAGTAGATTGATAGATCGAACACCAAATAAAATAAATAAGAATAAATTGCAGCAAGGCATTTTTGTATTTTTGGGTTTAATAGATCTGAAAATAAAAGGCAAATAAAATAGATTGCAAAGGCAAATAATATGAGAAAGAGACCCGGGGGCCATAAGTTTCACTAGTGGCTTCTCTCAAGAAAAATAGCAAATGGTGGGTAAACAAATTACTATTGGGCAATTGATTGAACTTCAAATACTCATGAAGATATCCAGGCAATGATCACTACATAGGCTGTTGGGGAACGTAGTAATTCAAAAAAATTCCTACGATCATACAAGATCTAACTAGGAGATGCATCACAACGAGAGGGGGAGTTTGTCCATGTACCCTTGTAGACCAAAAGCGGAAGCGTTAGGTTAACATGGTTGATGTAGTCGAACGTCTTCATGATCCAACCGATCTAGTACCGAATGTATGGCACCTTCGAGTTTAGCACACGTTCAGCACGATGATGTCCCTCGAGCTCTTGATCCAGTTGAGGAAGAGGGAGAGTTATGTCGGCACGATGGCGTGACAATGGTGATGATGGAGTTACGAGCGCAGGGCTTCGCCTAAGCACTACGACGATATGACTGAGGTGTTAAACTATGGAGGGGGGCACCGCACATGGCTAAGAGATTGTCTGTTGTGCCTTTGGGGTGCCCCCCGCCTTCGTATATAAAGGGGGAGGAGGAGGTGGCCGGCCAAGGGGGGCACGCCATGGGGGGGGAGTCCTACTAGGACTCCGTTCCTAGTAGGATTCGCCCCCTTTCCTTCCAACGGAGAGGGGGAAAGGGGAAGGGAGAGAGAGGGAGAAGGAAAGGGGGGGTCACGCCTCCTTCCATTTTCCAATTCGGATTGGGGCAAGGGGCGTGTGCCCCACCTCCTGTGGCATGTCTCCTCTCCTCCACTATGGCCCATTAGGCACAATAACTTTCCCGGGGGGTTCTGGTAGCCTCCAAGTACTCCGAAAAATCCCCGAACCTTATCGGAACCATTCCGGTGTCCATATATAACCTTCCAATATATCAATCTTTAACTCTCGACCATTTCAAGACTCCTCGTCATGTTCATGATCTCATCCGGGACTCCGAACAAACTTCGGTCATCAAATCACATAACTCATAATACAAATTGTCGTCAAACGTTAAGCGTGCGGACCCTACGGGTTCGAGAACTATGTAGACATGACCGAGACTCATCTCTGGTCAATAACCAATAGCGGAACCTAGATGCTCATATTGGCTCCTACATATTCTGCGAAGATCTTTATCGGTCAAACCGCATAACAACATACGTTATTCCCTTTGTCATCGTGTCATTGGTATGTTACTTGCCCGAGATTCGATCGTCGGTATCATCATACCTAGTTCAATCTTGTTACCGGCAAGTCTCTTTACTCGTTCCGTAATGCATCATCCCGTAACTAACTCATTAGTCACATTTCTTGTAAGGCTTATAGTGAGGTGCATTACCGAGAGGGTCAGTAATGCATCATCCCATAACTAACTCATTAGTCACATTTCTTGCAAGGCTTATAGTGAGGTGCATTACCGAGAGGGCCCAGAGATACCTCTCCCGTACACGGAGTGACAAATCCTAATCTTGATCTATGCCAACTCAACAAACACCTTCGGAGACACCTGTAGAGCATCTTTATATTCACCCAGTTATGTTGTGACGTTTGATAGCACACAAGGTGTTCCTCCGGTATTCAGGAGTTGCACAATCTCACAGTCAGAGGAATATGTATAAGTCATGAAGAAAGCTATAGCAATAAAACTGAACGATCATAATGCTAAGCTAACGGATGGGTCTTGCCCATCACATCATTCTCTAATGATGTGATCCCGTTCATCAAATGACAACACATGTCTATGGTCAGGAAACTTAACCATCTTTGATTAACGAGCTAGTCAAGTAGAGGCATACTAGGGACACTCTGTTTGTCTATGTATTCACACATGTACTAAGTTTCCAGTTAATACAATTCTAGCATGAATAATAAACATTTATCATGATATAAGGAAATATAAATAAAAACTTTATTATTGCCTCTAGGGCATATTTCCTTCAGTCTCCCACTTGCACTAGAGTCAATAATCTAGATTACATAGTAATGATTCTAACACCCATGGAGTCTTGGTGATGATCGTGTTTTGCTCATGAGAGAGGCTTAGTCAACGGGTCTGCAACATTCAGATCCGTATGTATCTTGCAAATCTCTATGTCTCCCTCCTTGACTTGATCACGGATGGAATTGAAGTGTGTCTTGATGTGTTTGGTTCTCTTGTGAAATCTGGATTCCTTCGCCAAGGCAATTGCTCCAGTATTGTCACAAAAGATTTTCATTGGACCCGATGCACTAGGTATTACACCTAGATCGGATCTGAACTCCTTCATCCAGACTCCTTCATTTGCTACTTCCGAAGCAGCTATGTACTCCGCTTCACACGTAGATCCCGCCACGACGCTCTTCTTGGAACTGCACCAACTTACAGCTCCACCATTCAATATAAATACGTATCCGGTTTGTGACATAGAGTTACCCGGATCAGTGTCAAATCTTGCATCGACGTAACCATTTACGATGAGCTCTTTTTCACCTCCATAAACGAGAAACATATCCTTAGTCCTTTTCAGGTATTTCAGGATGTTCTTGACCGCTGTCCAGTGATCCACTCCTGGATTACTTTGGTACCTCCCTCCTAACTTATAGCAAGGCACACATCAGGTCTGGTGCACAACATTGCATACATGATAGAAGATATGGCTGAGGCATAGGGAATGCCTTTCATTTTCTCTCCATCTTCTGAAGTGGTCGGGCATTGAGTCTGACTCAACTTCACACCTTGTAACATAGGCAAGAACCCTTTCATTGACTGATCCAGTTTGAACTTCTTCAAAACTTTATCAAGGTATGTGCTTTGTAAAAGTCCAATTAAGTGTCTTGATCTATCTCTATAGATATTGATGCCTAATATATAAGCAGCTTCACCGAGGTATTTCATTGAAAAATTCTTATTCAATTATCCATTTATGCTATACATAATTTTTGTATTATTCCCAATCAACAATATGTCATCCACATATAATATTAGAAATGCTATAGAGCTCCAACTCACTTTCTTGTAAATACAAGCTTCTCCAAAAGTCTGTATAAAACCATATGCTTTGATCACACTATCAAAGGGTATATTCCAACTCCGAGAGGCTTGCACCAGTCCATAAATGGATCGTTGGAGCTTGCACACTTTGTTAGTACCTTTAGGATCGACAAAACCTTCTGGTTGTATCATATACAACTCTTCTTTAAGATATGCATTAAGGAATGCAGTTTTGACATCCCTTTGCCAAATTTCATAATCATAAAATGCGGCAATTACTGACATGATTCGGACAGACTTAAGAATCGCTATGGGTGAGAAGGTCTCATCGTAGTAAACTCCTTGAACTTGTCGAAAACCTTTCGCAACAAGTCGAGCTTTGTAGATAGTAACATTACCGTCAGCGTCAGTCTTCTTCTTGAAGATCCATTTATTCTCTATGGCTTGCCGATCATCGAGCAAGTCAACCAAAGTCCACACTTTGTTCTCATATATGGATCCCATCTCAGATTTCATGGCCTCAAGCCATTTCACGGAATCTGGGCTCATCATCGCTTCCTCATAGTTCGTAGGTTCGTCATGGTCAAGTAACATGACCTCCAGAACAGGGTTATCGTACCACTCTGGTGCGGACCGTACTCTAGTTGACCTACGAGGTTCGGTAGTAACTTGATCTGAAGTTTCATGATCATCATCATTAGCTTCCTCACTAATTGGTGTAGGAATCACTAGAACTGATTTCTGTGATGAACTACTTTCCAATTCAGGAGAAGGTAGAATTACCTCATCAAGTTCTACTTTCCTCCCACTCACTTCTTTCGGGAGAAACTCCTTCTCTAGAAAGGATCCAATCTTAGCAACAAATATCTTGCCTTCGGATCTGTGATAGAAGGTGTACCCAATAGTCTCTTTTGGGTATCCTATGAATACACATTTCTCCGATTTGGGTTCGAGCTTATCAGGTTGAAGCTTTTTCACGTAAGCATCGCAGCCCCAAACTTTAAGAAACGATAGCTTAGGTTTCTTGCCAAACCACAGTTCATATGGTGTCATCTCAATGGATTTAGATGGTGCCCTATTTAACGTGAATGTAGTCGTCTCTAAAGCATAAACCCAAAATGATAGCGATAAATCAGTAAGAGACATCATAGATCGCACCATATCTAATAAAGTACGGTTAGGACGTTCGGACACACCATTACGCTGTGGTGTTCCAGGTGGCGTGAGTTGCGAAACTATTCCACATTGTTTCAAATGAAGACCAAACTCATAACTCAAATATTCACCTCCACGATCAGATCGTAGAAACTTTATTTTCTTGTTACGATGATTTTCCACTTCACTCTAAAATTCTTTGAACTTTTCAAATGTTTCAGACTTATGTTTCATCAAGTAGATATACCCATATCTGCTCAAATCATCTATGAAGGTCAGAAAATAACGATACCCACCGCGATGCTCCACACTCATTGGACCGCATACACCAGTATGTATTATTTCCAATAAGTCAGTTGCTCGCTCCATTGTTCCAGACAACGGAGTCCTAGTCATCTTTCCCATGAGTCATGGTTCGTAAGCATCAAGTGATTCCAAAATCCCATCAACATGGAGTTTGTTCATGTGCTTTACACCAATATGACCTAAACGGTAGTGCCACAAATAAGTTGCACTATGATTATTAACCTTGCATCTTTTGGATTTAATATTATCAATATGTGTATCACTACAATCGACATTCATTAAAAATAGACCACTCATCAGGGGTGCATGACCATAAAAGATATTACTCATATAAATAGAACAACCATTATTCTCTGATTTAAATGAATAACCGTCTCGCATTAAACAAGATCCAGATATAATGTTCATGCTCAACACTGACACCAAATAACAATTATTTAGGTCTAAAACTAATCCCGACGGTAGATGCAGAGGTAGCGTGCCAACGACGATCACATCGACTTTGGAACCATTTCCCACACACACATCGTCACCTCGTCCTTATCTAATCTTCGTTTAATCCATAGCCCCATGTTTCGTGTTGCAAATATGAGGAACAGAACCGGTATCAAATACCCAGGCGCTACTACGAGCATTAGTAAGGTACACAACAATAACATGTATATCAAATATACCTTTTACTTTGCCATCCTTCTTATCCACCAAATACTTGGGGCAGTTCTGCTTCCAATGACTAGTCCCTTTGCAGTAGAAGCACTCAGTCTTAGGCTTAGGTCCAGAATTGGGCTTCTTCACTTGAGAAGCAACTTGCTTTCCCTTCTTCTTGAAGTTCCCCTTCTTCCCTTTGCCCTTTTTCTTGAAAATAGTAGTCTTGTTAACCATCAACACCTGATGCTCCTTCATGATTTCTACCTCTGCGGCCTTTAGCATTGCAAAGACCTCGGGAATAGTCTTCTCCATCCCTTGCATATTATAGTTCATCGCGAAGCATTTATAGCTTGGTGGCAGTGATTGAAGAACTCTGTCAATAACACTATCATCAGGAAGATTAACTCCTAGCTGAGTCAAGTGGTTGTGGTACCCAGACATTCCGAGTATGTGTTCACTGACAGAACTATTCTCCTCCATTTTGCGGCTGTAGAACTTGTTGGAGACTTCATATCTCTCAACCCGGGCATTTTCTTGAAATATTAACTTCAACTCCTGGAACATCTCATATGCTCCATGACGTTCAAAACATCTTTGAAGTCCCGATTCAAGGACGTAAAGCATGGCACATTGAACTATCGAGTAGTCATTTGAAAGTGCAAATATCCCTGGGTGGTTTTGGTAATTATTAACAACATATAGCTCATTGAACTAATACTATTTCAAGATGATCATTTCAGAAAGTTCAATGATTGGCATGGCATGGATTAGGAATGTGGCCCCCTGAAAATGCTAAGGACACACATTGGCTCAAGCTCAAGACTCTACTTTTTCATTTTAGTGATCCAAGATCACATCGAGTCCATAGGAAAAGCCAATACTATTAAAAGGGGATGAGGTGTTGCTTAATGGCTTACTTGCTCAAAATGCTTAGTGATATGCTCCAAAAACCCTCAACCACTTTCTCATATCCACATATGTCCCAAACCAAAAGTCAAACTCGGCCCCATCAAAATGATATATCCGGCGCCACCGAGTTCACTTGACATAGCCACTGCCAGAAACCCTAGTCATATCAGTCTCACCGATAGGGATCTCGGTCTCACCGAGATGGGATTGCAAACTCTCTATTTCCCTTCATAACGTTTCGGTCACACCGAGATGAGTGAACGGTCCCACTGAGTTCGCAATGCAAACTCTCTGTTTCCCTTTTGTAACATTTCAGTCTCACCGAAATGAGCGATTCGGTCCCACGGAGTTTGCTTGACCAACTCTCTGGTTAGCCTATTACCAAAATCAGTCCCACCGAGTTTGTGTAATTGGCCTCACCGAGATTACGTTATGCCCTAACCCTAATAGAATCGGTTCCACCGAGTTGACATGTCGGTCCCACCAAAATGCCTAACGGTCACATTAATTATGAACTGAATTGGTCTGATCGAGTTTTCTGATTCGGTCCCACCGAGTTTGGTAAATTGTGTGTAACGGTTAGATTTTGTGTGGAGGCTATATATACCCCTCCACCCTTCCTTCATTAGAAGGAGATCCATCAGAACGTGCCTACACTTCAGCATTCATTTTCTGAGAGAGAACCACCTACTCATGTGTTGAGACCAAGATATTCCATTCCAATCATACGAACCTTGATCTCTAGCCTTCCCAAGTTGCTTTTCCACTCAAATCATCTTTCCACCAAAGCCAAATCAGTGAGAGAGAGTTGAGTGTCTGGGAGACTATCATTTGAAGCACAAGAGCGAGTTCATCATCAACACACCATCTATTACCTTTTGGAGAGTGGCGTCTCCTAGATTGGTTAGGTGTCACTTGGGAGCCTCCGACAAGATTGTGGAGTTGAACCAAGTAGTTTGTACGGGCGAGGAGATCGCCTACTTCATGAAGATCTACCCTAGTGAGGCAAGTCCTTCATGGGTGATGGCCATGGTGCGATAGACAAGGTTGCTTCTTCGTGGACCCTTCATGGGTGGAGCCCTCCATGGACTCACAAAACCATTACCCTTCATGGGTTGAAGTCTCCATCAACATGGATGTACGATATTAGCACCTATCGGAACCACGCCAAAACTCTCCGTGTCTACATTACGTTTGCTCCCTCCAAACTCCTCCCTTTAGTTTAATATGCAAATGTTTTATATTCCGCTGCTATACTCTTAGACTTGCATGTGTAGGTTGATTGCTTGACTTGTGCTAAGTTGCTAAAATCTGCCAAGACTTAAAATTGGAAAACGCTAGATTTTTATTTGGTCAAGTAGTCTAATCACCCCCTCTATACATACTTTCGATCCTACAAGTGGTATCAGAGCTTTAGTCTCCATTTACCTTGATTTGCATAGCTTTTGGTGATCATAGCCTTGGTTTCACAACCCAGGAGAGTATGGCGTCTAGCAAGGGAAATTACTAGCGTAGAGGTCCTTACTTTGATGGTAATAATTTTGCTAGTTGGAAGCATAAGATGAAAATGCATATTCTTGGACATAACCCCGCCGTTTGGGCTATTGTGTGTATTGGCTTGCAAGGTGAATTCTTTGATGGGAGAGAACCGAACCGTGAAGCTAGCGCGGAAGAGTTGAAGATGCTGCAATTCAATGCTCAAGCTTGCGATATCCTCTTCAACGGATTGTGCCCCGAAGAATTCAACAAAATCAGCCGTCTTGAGAATGCAAAGGAAATTTGGGAAACTTTGATTGATATGCATGAAGGTACCGACTCCGTCAAGGAATCCAAATTGGATGTTCTTCAAAGTCAACTTGACAAGTTCAAAATGAACGATGGTGAAGGTGTCGCTGAAATGTACTCTAGGCTTGCTCTCATCACAAATGAGATTGCCAGCTTAGGAAGTGAAGAGATGATCGATAGATTCATCGTCAAGAAGATCCTAAGAGCCTTGGATGGAAAATATGATACCGTATGCACATTGATCCAAATGATGCCCAACTACAAAGATCTCAAACCAACAGAAGTCATTAGAAGAATTGTTGCTCATGAGATGTCACTCAAGGATAAGGAAGAGCTTCACAACAAGTCACATCGTGCTTACAAAGCCTGATGTGATGCTCCTACATCGTCAAGTGAGAAACAAGCCTCCAATGAAGAATTGAGCCTAATGGTGAAGAACTTCAACAAGTTCTACAAGAGTAGAAGCAAGGGAAGAAGTTCCAAGTCAAGGTCCTACAGTGACAAAAGATATTCAAGTCATGAACGTAATTGCTACAATTGTGGAAGACCCGGACACTACTCCAATGAGTGTACGGCCCCTACAAAAGAAGAGAAGATTCACCCAAAAGGAGAAGTAGAAGAGAAGAATCACCACCAAGAGAGAGAAGGAGTAGAGATGATCGTTATGAATGAAGAACATCACGGAGAAGCAAGGATTTGGAAAGGAAGGACAAGTCATCAAGGAGCTACACAAAACGAAGACATCAAGCTCATGTTGGTGAATGGGTATCCGGCTCCAACTCCAACAATCACTCCAAGAGAAGTTATCACTCCGACTCTGAATATACTCAAGATGAAGGTGTTGCCAGTCTAGCATTTGTGTCAACCAACTCCTATGACATATTTGACTCACCAAATGAAGGAATTGTAAGATGCTTCATGGCTAAAGGTCCAAAGGTATCACACCCTGAGTATGTTGATTTCAATAGTGATCAAGATGATTTGTTAGGTGATGATGATTTACTGGTTGACAACTCTAGTGATGAAAACTATGATGAACTTGCTATTAATCATGCTAATCAAGATTAAATGAATGATGATGATAGGAAGGAGATTGAGTGTCTAACTAAAGAACTAAACACTCTTAAGTTAGCTCATGAAACTACCTTGGAAAATCATCGAGAGCTTTTAAAGACTCGTGAGAAGTTAAGCTTTGAAAAGCTCAACCTTGAGCAAGAGCATGGGTTCTTAAAACCAATAAATGTTGATCTTCGCAAGAAAAGTTCTTCTTACATTGCCAAGCATTTACTCTTGTCTACTTACATGCCACAAGTTAAATCTAGCAACAAGAGTAAGAAAGATTCTTCTTCTAGTAGTAACAACAATCATGTTAAATCCAATGTTGTTGCTTCTAGTAGTTCTATTGATTCCACTAATAATTATCTTAGCCAAGTTACACTTGAGCAAGAAAATAGCTTATTGAAGGGAATTATGGAGAAAGCTGTCTACAAGAGTCATGCTGGAAGTAAGCAATTTGAGGAAATTGTACACAAGCAAGGAAGGCACCGGAAGAATCAAGGTATTGGTTTTGGATGGAAGTTCAATGCCAATGGATTTGAGTGGGAAGAAGATCAGTACCCCAAGACAAAGTTTGTTCCTCAACAAGAAAACTATGATCCTACTTTCTTCCAAGGGACACAAGCTCAAGATGATCTTTGATACGTCTCCAACATATCTATAATTTTTGATTGTTCCGTGCTATTATATTATCAACCTTGGATGTTTTATATGCATTTATATGCTATTTTATATGATTTTTGGGACTAACCTATTAACCTAGAGCCAGTGCCAGTTTCTGTTTTTTTGTTGTTTTTGAGTATCGCAGAAAAGGAAGACCAAAAGCAGTCCAATTGACCTGAAATTTCACAGAGATCATTTTTGGACCAGAAGAAGCCCATGGAGTATTGGAAGTGGGCCAGAAGAGTCCCGAGGCCACCACGAGTGTGGGGGCGCGCCCTACCACCCTGGGCGCGCCCCCTGCCTCATGGCCGCCTCGGGGACCCCCTGACTTGTTCCCGACTCCAACACCTCTTATATAACCCCAAACTTCCAGAAAGAAACCTAGATGAGGAGTTCCGCCGCTGCAAGCCTACGTAGCCACCAAAAACCAATCTAGACCCATTCCGGCGCCCTGCCGGAGGGGGGAATCCCTCTCCGGTGGCCATCTTCATCATCCCGGAACTCTCCATGATGAGGAGGGTGTAGTTCACCCTCGAGGCTGAAGTATGTACCGGTAGCTATGTGTTTGATTTCTCTCTCTCGTGTTCTTGATTCGGCACGATCTTGATGTATCGCGGGCTTTGCTATTATAGTTGGATCTTATGATGTTTCTCCCCATCTACTCTCTTGTGATAAATTGATTTTTCCCTTTGAAGTTATCTTATCAGATTGAGTCTTTAAGGATTTGAGAACACTTGATGTATGTCTTGCATGTGCTTATCTGTGGTGACAATGGGATATCACGTGATCCACTTGATGTATGTTTTGGTGATCAACTTGCGAGTTCCGTGACCTCGTGAACTTATGCATAGGGGTTGGCACACGTTTTCGTCTTGACTCTCTAGTAGAAACTTTGGGTCACTCTTTGAAGATCTTTGTGTTGGTAGAATAGATGAATCTGAGATTGTGTGATGCACATCGTATAATCATACCCACGGATACATGAGGTGACATTGGAGTATCTAGGTCACATTAGGGTTTTGGTTTATTTGTGTCTTAAGGTGTTATTCTAGTACGAACTCTAGGATAGATTGAACGGAAAGAATAGCTTTGTGTTATTTTACTACGGACTCTTGAATAGATCGATCATAAAGGATAACTTTGACGTGGTTTCGTACCCTACAATAATCTCTTCGTTTGTTCTCCGCTATTAGTGACTTTGGAGTGACTCTTTGTTGCATGTTGAGGGATAGTTATGTGATCCAATTATGTTATTATTGTTGAGAGAACTTGCACTAGTGAAAGTATGAACCCTAGGCCTTGTTTCCTAGCATTGCAATACCGTTTGTTCTCACTTTTATCATTATTTACCATGCTGTTTTTATATTTTCCTATTACAAAAACCTATATCTGTCATCCATATTGCACTTGTGTCACCATCTCTTCGCCGAACTAGTGCACCTATACAATTTACCATTGTATTGGGTGTGTTGGGGACACAAGAGATTCTTTGTTATTTGGTTGCAGGGCTGTTTGAGAGAGACCATCTTCATCCTATGCCTCCCACGGATTGATAAACCTTAGGTCATCCACTTGAGGGAAATTTGCTACTGTCCTACAAACCTCTGCACTTGGAGGCCCAACAATGTCTACAAGAAGAAGGTTTTGTAGTAGACGTCAAGGTCTTTTCTGGCGCCGTTGCCGGGGAGGTTAGCATTTGAAGGTATATCTTTAGATCTTGCAATCGAATCTTTCTGTTTCTTGTTTTATCACTAGTTTAGTCTATAAAAGAAAACTATAAAAAAATGGAATTGAGGGTACCTCATATGCTTCATATTTTTAATATCTTTCGTGAAAATAAGGATTCCGATAATTGTGCCAAAGTGTTAGAATAAGAATTTATTAAAATGTTTTGCACTAAATCTTTGGATGATGAGCATGATTGCAATGTTGTTAGTATGAATTCTATGAATACCCATGATGCTAATGATATGCAAAGCCACAAGCTTGGGGATGCTATGTTTGATGAAGATGATATTTTTAGTCCCCCAAGTTTTGATGAGAAAATTTATTATGATGATAGCACGCCTCCTTTTTATGATGATTATGTTGATGAAAGTGGTTTCGGAGACGTCATGACTTTATTTAGTGATGAATCCACTATTTCGGAAGAGGTTCCAATTGATTATGAGAACAAAGTTGCCATCTATGATGATTATTCTGATGACATGTATGCTATAAAGAACAATGATAACCATGAAACTTTTCATCTTGATTTTAATTTTCAATTGAATTATGCCTCACATGATAGTTATTTTTTTGAGTTTGCTCCCACTACTATTCATGAGAAGAAATTTTCTTATGTGGAGAGTAATAATAATTCTATGCTTGTGGATCATGAAAAGAATGCTTTATGTGATGGTTATATTGTTTAATTCATTCATGATGCTACTGAAAATTATTATGAGAGAGGAACATATGCTTTTACATATTGCAATAATATCAAGTTTCCTCTCTATGTGTTGAAAATCTTGAAGTTATCCTTGTTTTACTTTCCTATTCAAGTTGATTCTTGTTCCCACAAGTTGTTTTCTCACAAAATCCCTATGCATAGGAAGTGGGTTAGGCTTAAATTTGCTAGTTATATTCTTCATGATGCTCTCTTTATGTTTCAATTCCTATCTTTTATGTGAGCATCATTGTCATCATCATGCCTAGCTAGGGGCGTTAAACGATAGCGCTTGTTGGGAGGCAACCCAATTTTATTTTTATTCTTTGATTTGTGTTCCTGTTTAGTAATAAATAATTCATCCAGCTTCTGTTATGATTGTGTTTTTTATGTTTCAATTAGTGCTTGTGCCAAGTAAAGCCTTTAGGATCTTCTTGGGTGATTGTTGTTTGGTCGTGCTGATAAAAACAGAAAGTATGCGCTCATGATTTTTTTTCATTTTTTACAAGAGAGCGATAAAATACCAATTATAACTTCAGTAGATCAATATACAAATTATTTAGGATGTCCTAATTTATCAGGACTTTTGGAGTTTCAGAAGTATTCGAAACCTACAGATTGCTACAATTGTTCTGTTTTTGACAGATTCTATTTTCATTGTGTTGTTTGCTTCTTTTGATGAATCTATGAGTAGTATTGGAGGGTATGAACCATAGAGAAGTTGGAATACATTAGTTATTACACCCATATAAATAAAGAATGAGTTCACAACAGTACGAAAAGTGGTGATTTATTTTCTTATACTAACGAAGCTTACGAGTTTTCTGTTAAGTTTTGTGTTGTGAAGTTTTCATGTTTTGGGTAAAGATTCGATGTACTATGGAATAAGGAGAGGCAATAGCCTAAGCTTAGGGATGCCCAAGTCACCCCAAGGTAATATTCAAGGACAACCAAGAGCCTAAGCTTGGGGATGCCCCGGATGGCATCCCCTCTTTTGTCTTCGTCCATCGATAACTTTACTTGGAGCTATATTTTTATTCACCACATGATATGTGTTTTTCTTGGAGTGTCATTTTATTTTCTTTTGTTTTGCTTGATGTTTGAATAAATTACCAAGATCTGAAATTCTTAAATGTTAGCCAGTCTTCATATAATTACATAATTATTCGACTACTCATTGATCTTCACTAACATCTTTTGGAGTAGTTTGTCATTTGCTCTAGTGCTTCACTTATATATTTTTAGAGCATGACAGTGGTTTTATTTTGAAGAAATAGATGAACTCTCATGCTTCACTTATATTATTTTGAGAGTCTTTAGAATAGCATGGTAATTTTCTTGGGTTATAAAATTAGTCCTAATATGATGGGCATCCAAGAGGGATATAATAAAAACTTTCATATAAAGTGCATTGAATACTATGAGAAGTTTGATACTTGTTGATTGTTTTGAGATATGAAGATGGTGATATTAGAGTCATGCTAGTTGAGTAGTTGTGAATTTGAGAGATACTTGTGTTAAAGTTTGTGATTCCCATAGCATGCACGTATGGTGAACCGTTATGTGATGAAGTCGGAGCATGATTTATTTATTGATTGTCTTCCTTACGAGTGGCGGTCGGGGACGAGCGATGGTCTTTTCCTACCAATATATCCCCCTAAGAGCATGCGCGTAGTACTTCGTTTCGATAACTAATAGATTTTTGCAATAAGTATGTGAGTTCTTTATGACTAATGTTGAGTCCATGGAATATACGCACTCTCACCCTTCCACCATTTCTAGCCTCTCTAGTACCGCGCAACCTTCGCCAGTACCATAAACCCACCATTTACCTTCCTCAAAACAGCCACCATACCTACCTATTATGGCATTTTCGTAGCCATTCTGAGATATATTGCCATGCAACTTTCCATCATTCCATTTATTATGACACGCTTCATCATTGTCATATTGCTTTGCATGATCATGTAGTTGACATCGTATTTGTGGCAAAGCCACCATTCATAATTATTTCATACATGTCACTCATGAGCCATTGCACATCCCGGTACACCGCCGGAGGCATTCATATAGAGTCATATTTTGTTCTAGTATCGAGTTGTAATTCTTGAGTTGTAAGTAAATAAAAGTGCGATGGTCATCATTATTAGAGAATTGTCCCATGTGAGGAAAGGATGATGGAGACTATGATTCCCCCACAAGTCGAGGTGAGACTCCTGTCGTAAAAAAATAAGAAAAGGGAAAAAAGAGGCCATAAAAAAGAGGCCCAAAAAACAAAAAAATTGAGATAAAAAGAGAGAAGGGGCAATGCTACTATCTTTTTAGCACACTTGTGCTTCAAAGTAGCACCATGATCTTCATGATAAAGAGTCTCCTATGTTGTCACTTTCATATACTAGCGGGAATCTTTCATTATAGAACTTGGCTTGTATATTGCAATGATGGGCTTCCTCAAAAATGCCATAGGTCTTCGTGAGCAAGCAAGTTGGATGCACACCCACTTAGTTTCTTTTGTTGAGCTTTCATACATTTATAGCTCTAGTGCATCCGTTGCATGGCAATCCCTACTCACTCACATTGATATCTATTGATGGGCATCTCCATAGCCCGTTAATATGCCTAGTTGATGTGAGACTATCTTCTCCTTTTGTCTTCTCTACAACCACCATTCTATTCCACCTATAGTGTTATATCCATGGTTCACACTCATGTATTGAGTGAAGATTGAAAAAGTTTGAGAACATCAAAAGTATGAAACAATTGCTTGGCTTGTCATCGGGGTTGTGCATGATTTAAAATTTTGTGTGATGAAGATAGAGCATAGCCAGACTATATGATTTTGTAGGGATAGCTTTCTTTGGCCATGTTATTTTGAGAAGACATGATTAGTTTGTTAGTATGCTTGAAGTATTATTATTTTTATGTCAATATTAAACTTTTGTCTTGAATCTTATGGATCTGAATGTTCTTGCCATAATAAAGAGAATTACATGGATAAATATGTTAGGTAGCATTCCACATCAAAAATTCTGTTTTTATCATTTACCTACTCGAGGACGAGCATGAATTAAGCTTGGGGATACTTGATACATCTCTAACGTATCTATAATTTTTGATTGTTCAATGCTATTATATTATCAACCTTGGATGTTTTATATGCATTTATATGCTATTTTATATGATTTTTGGGACTAACCTATTAACCTAGAGCCCAGGTCCAGTTTCTGTTTTTTCATTGTTTTTGAGTATCGCAGAAAAGGAAAACCAAACGGAGTCCAATTGACCTGAAAATTTACGGAGATCATTTTTGGACCAGAAGAAGCCCACGGAGTATCGGAAGTGGGCCAAAAGAGTCCCGAGGCCACCACGAGGGTGGGGGCGCACCCTACCCCCCTGGGCGCGCCCCCTGCCTCGTGGCCGCCTCGGGGACCTCCTGACTTGTTCCTGACTCCAACACCTCTTATATAACCCCAAACTTCTAGAAAGAAACCTAGAAGAGGAGTTCCGCCGTCGCAAGCCTCTGTAGCCACCAAAAACCAATCTAGACCCGTTCGGGCGCCCTGCCGGAGGGGGGAATCCCTCTCCGGTGGCCATCTTCATCATCCCGGTGCTCTCCATGACGAGGAGGGTATAGTTCACCCTCGAGGCTGAGGGTATGTACCGGTAGCTATGTGTTGATCTCTCTCTCTCGTGTTCTTGATTCGGCACGATCTTGATGTATCGCGGGCTTTGCTATTATATTTGGATCTTATGATGTTTCTCCCCCTCCACTCTCTTGTGATGAATTGAGTTTTCCCTTTGAAGTTATCTTATCCGATTGAGTCTTTAAGGATTTGAGAACGCTTGATGTATTGCATGTGCTTATCTGTGGTGACAATGGGATATCACGTGATCCACTTGATGTATGTTTTGGTGATCAACTTGCGAGTTCCGTGACCTCGTGAACTTATGCATAGGGGTTGGCACACATTTTCGTCTTGACTCTCCGGTAGAAACTTTGGGGCACTCTTTGAAGATCTTTGTGTTGGTTGAATAGATGAATCTGAGATTGTGTGATGCACATCGTATAATCATACCCACGGATATGTGAGGTGACATTGGAGTGTCTAGGTGACATTAGGGTTTTGGTTTATTTGTGTCTTAAGGTGTTATTCTTGTACGAACTCTAGGATAGATTAAACGGAAATAATAGCTTCGTGTTATTTTACTACGGACTCTTGAATAGATCAATCAGAAAGGATAACTTTGACGTGGTTTCGTACCCTACAATAATCACTTTGTTCGTTCTCCGCTATTAGTGACTTTGGAGTAACTCTTTGTAGCATGTTGAGGGATAGTTATATGATCCAATTATGTTATTATTTTTGAGAGAACTTGCACTAGTGAAAGTATGAACCCTAAGCCTTGTTTCCTAGCATTGCAATACCGTTTGTGCTCACTTTTATCATTATTTACCTTGCTGTTTTTATATTTTCATATTACAAAAACCTATATCTACCATCCATATTGCACTTGTATCACCATCTCTTCGCCGAACTAGTGCACCTATACAATTTACCATTGTATTGGGTGTGTTGGGGACACAAGAGAGTCTTTGTTATTTGGTTGCAGGGCTGTTTGAGAGAGACCATCTTCATCCTACGCCTCCCACGGATTGATAAACCTTAGGTCATCCACTTGAGGGAAATTTGCTACTGTCCTACAAACCTCTGCACTTGGAGGCCCAACAATGTCTACAAGAAGAAGGTTGTGTAGTAGACATCAAGGTCTTTTCTGGCGATGTTGCCGGGGAGGTTCGCATTTGAAGGTATATCTTTAGATCTTGCAATCGAATCTTTCTGTTTCTTGTTTTATCACTAGTTTAGTATAAAAGAAAACTACAAAAAATGGAATTGAGGGTACCTCATATGCTTTATCTTTTTAATGTCTTTCGTGAAAATAAGGATTCCGATAATTGTGCCAAAGTGTTAGAAGAAAAATGTATTAAAATGTTTGGCACTAAATCTTTGGATGATGAGCATGATTGCAATGTTGTTAGTATGAATTCTTTGAATACCCATGATGCTAATGGTATGCAAAGCTACAAGCTTGGGGATGCTATGTTTGATGAAGATGATTTTTTTAGTCCCCCAAGTTTTGATGAGCAAATTTATTATGATGATAGCACGCCTCCTTTTTATGATGATTATGTTGATGAAAGTGGTTTCGGAGAGGTCATGACTTTATTTGGTGATGAATCCACTATTTCGGAACAGGTTCCAATTGATTATGAGAACAAAGTTGCCATCTATGATGATTATTGTGATGACATATATGATATAAATAACAATGATAACCATGAAACTTGTCATATTGATTTTAATTTTCAATTGAATTATGCCTCACATGATAGTTATTTTGTTGAGTTTGCTCCCACTACTATTCATGAGAAGAAATTTGCTTATGTGGAGAGTAATAAAAATTCTATGCTTGTGGATCATGAAAAGAATGCTTTATGTGATGGTTATATTGTTGAATTCATTCATGATGCTACTGAAAATTATTATGAGAGAGGAACATATGCTTTTACATATTGCAACAATATCAAGTTTCCTATCTATGTGTTGAAAATCTTGAACTTATCCTTGTTTTACTTTCCTATGGAAGTTGATTCTTGTTCCCACAAGTTGTTTGCTCACAAAATCCCTATGCATAGGAAGTGGGTTAGGCTTAAATGTGCTAGTTATATTCTTCATGATGCTCTCTTTATGTTTCAATTCTATCTTTTATGTGAGCATCATTGTCATCATCATGCCTAGCTAGGGGCGTTAAACGATAGCGCTTGTTGGGAGGCAACCCAATTTTATTTTTGTTATTCACTTTTTGTTCCTGTTTAGTAATAAATAATTCATCTAGCTTCTGTTATGATTATGTTTTCTATGTTTCAATTAGTGCTTGTGCCAAGTAAAGCCGTTAGGATCTTCTTGGGTGATTGTTGTTTGATCGTGCTGATAAAAACAGAAAGTATGCGCTCACGAAAAAATTTCATTTTTTACCAAAGAGGGATAAAATACCAATTCCAACTTCAGTAGATCAATATACAAATTATTTAGGATGTCCTAATTTATCAGGATTTTTGAAGGTACAGACGTATTCGAAAGCTATAGATTGCTACAGACTGTTTTGTTTTTGACATAGTCTATTTTCATTGTGTTGTTTGCTTATTTTGATGAATCTATGAGTACTATCGGAGGGTATGAACCATAGAGAAGTTGGAACACAGTAGATATTACATCAATATAAATAAAGAATGAGTTCACTACAGTACCAAAAGTTGTGATTTGTTTTCTTATACTAACGGAGCTTACGAGTTTTCTGTTAAATTTTGTGTTCTGAAGTTTTCAAGTTTTGGGTAAAGATTCGATGGACTATGGAATAAGGAGTGGAAAGAGCCTAAGCTTGGGGATGCCCAAGGCACCCCAAGGTAATATTCAAGGACAACCAAGAGCCTAAGCTTGGGGATGCCCCGGTTGGCATCCCCTCTTTCGTCTTTGTTCATTAGTAACTTTACTTGGAGCTATATTTTCATTCACCACATGATATGTGTTTTGCTTGGAGCGTCATTTTATTTTCTTTTATTTTCTTGCTGTTTTAATAAATTACCAAGATCTGAAATTCTTAAATTTTAGAGAGTCTTCATACAATTACATAATTATTCGACTACTCATTGATCTTCACTTATATCTTTTGGAGTAGTTTGTCATTCGCTCTAGTGCTTCACTTATATATTTTTAGAGCACGGCGGTGGTTTTATTTTGAAGAAATAGATGTACTATCATGCTTCACTTATATTATTTTGAGAGTCTTTAGAACAACATGGTAATTTTCTTGGGTTATAAAATTAGTCCTAATATGATGGGCATCCAAGAGGGATATAATAAAAACTTTCATATAAAGTGCATTGAATACTATGAGAAGTTTGATACTTGATGATTGTTTTGAGATATGAAGATGGTGATATTAGAGTCATGCTATTTGAGTAGTTGTGAATTTGAGAGATACTTGTGTTAAATTTCGTGATTCCCGTAGCATGCACGTATGGTGAACCGTTATGTGATGAAGTCGGAGCATGATTTATTTATTGATTGTATTCCTTGTGAGTGGCGGTCGGGGACGAGCGATGGTCTTTTCCTACCAATCTATCCGCCTAGGAGCATGCGCGTAGTACTTTGTTTCGATAACTAATAGATTTTTGCAATAAGTATGTGAATTCTTTATGACTAATGTTGAGTCCATGGAATATACGCACTCTCACCCTTCCACCATTGCTAGCCTCTCTAGTACCGCGCAACTTTCGCCGGTACCATAAACCCACCATTTACCTTCCTCAAAACAGCCACCATACCTACCTATTATGGCATTTCCATAGCCATTCTGAGATATATTGCCATGCAACTTTCCACTGTTCTATTTATTGTGACACGCTTCATCATTGTCATATTGCTTTGCATGAT